>NW_022630566.1:32500-67828 GCF_010909765.2 Amblyraja radiata | reverse complement strand
CACACTCACACCGACAGACACACTAAGACAGAGAGAGAGACCAGACCGACCCTTCTTCAGACTTCTCTGCTTGAAGACTGCCATGAAACAAGACAAAATAACGGTCCCTACATCATCAACTCGCTAAGTTTCAATAAACTTTGTTGCCAATATTCCCTTTACCCAAGAACGATAAGGGAATGGAATATGTTGCCACCCAACACACGCGCTGCTCTCGATGTTAAGTCATTTAAAAAGGGGATTGAGCAACTAGATCTCCTCAACTTGGTCAAAAAGGCCCACTTCAAAATGTAATAACTACTCTACTCACTCCGACCTGCGCGAGATAACCACTGATGAGGTGTTTGCGCAGTAATGAACCAGAACCTGAAGAAGGGTCTCGACCCGAAACGTCAACCATTCCTTCTCTCCAGAGATGCTGCCTGTCCCGCTGAGTTACCCCACCATTTTGTGTCCACCAGGAGATCTAATTGCTCAATCCCCTTATTGAGTGTAAACCAGCTTCCACTGTTCCCTCCTACATTTCGTCTGCTCCACCGTGAATCTCCTCAAGGCATGCCTGCTTTGAAGAAGTTCACATCACTGCTCCCCCTCTGTGATTCACCTTACCCTTCCATATCTCTAGTCTCCCTCTCCCTGACTCTCAGTCTGAAGAAGGGTCTCGACCCGAAATGTCACCCATTCCTTCTCTGCCTGACCCGCTGAGTTTCTCCCAGTATTTTATGTCTATCTTCAGAGTTCAGTCTCAATTCAGTTGAGTTTATTGTCACGTGTAACGAGGAATAGTGAAATGCCTTTGGTGCGTGCTAACCAGTCAGCGGAAAGACTATACCTGATTACAATCGAGCCCTAGACAGGAAGCCGGGTGGAAAGAAGTATAGTCCAGATAGCTGTGGGAGAAAGTAGGTTTGTAGTAGATGTCGGTCAATAGTCTGTCTCCTGTGATGGAGACAGTGAGATCTAGAAACGGTAGGGAGATGTCAGAGATGGTCCAAGTGAATTTGAGTGCAGGATGGAAATTAGTCAAGTCTGCGACAATAACATGAGGAATCGAATATAGGAGCAAAGAGGTCCTTCTGCAGTTGTACAGAGCCCCAGTGAGACCACACCTGGAGTATTGTGTGCAATTTTGGTCCCCTAATTTGAGGAAGGACATTCTTGCTATTGAGGGAGTGCAGCGTAGGTTTACAAGGTTAATTCCCGGGATGGCGGGACTGTCATATGCTGAGCGAATGGGCTTGTATACTCTGGAGTTTAGAAGGATGAGAGGATATCTCATTGAAACATATAAGATTGTTAAGGGTTTGCACACGCTAGAGGCAGGAAACATGTTCCCGATGTTGGGGGAGTCCAGAACCAGCGGCCACACAGTTTAAGAATAAGGGGTAAGCCATTTCGAATGGAGATGAGGAACCACGTTTTCGCACAGAGAGTTGTGAGTCTGTGGAATTCTCTGCCTCAGGCCAGTTCTCTGGATACTTTCAAGAGATAGGGCTCTTAAAGATAGCGGAGTCAGGGGATATGGGGAGAAGGCAGGAACGGGGTACTGATTGTGGATGATCAGCCATGATCACATTGAATGGCGGTGCTGGCTCGAAGGGCCGAATGGCCTACTCCTGCACCTATTGTCTATTGTCTATTGTTATAATTTTCAGGCTCCTGTACCATCTTCCCGATGCCAGGGGTGAAATGAGTGTGTGGCGAGGGCGGTGTGGGTTTCTGAAGATGCTGGCGGCCTTTTTGAGGCAACGACTCCTATAAATCCCTTCGATTGTGGGGCGGTCAGTACACGTGATGGACAGGGCAGTGTGCGCTGATGTTGTTCGCGAACGTTGTCGTCACGGTTTTCAGCTTCCTATATCTTCTTTGCTGGGTGGTTGGAGCTGTGTAACAGGGGGCTCTGTAAATAACTACACACCTCAGATTGTCTCTCTGTCCCAAAGAGTGATACAGCGTGGGAACAGGCCCTTCGGCCCAAATTGCCCACACGTGTACCATCTACACTAGCTTGCGTTTGGCCCATATCCCTCCCAACCTGTCCTATCCATGTACCTGTCTAACTGTTTCTTAAACGTTGCAATAGTCCCAGCCTCAACTACCTCCTCTGGCTCCAGATCTAAGATCTTCACACAAATGAGCTACCTCCTCTGGCAGCTCATTTGTGTGAAGATCTTACCCCTATTAAATTATTTCCCCATCATCTTAAACCCATGTCCTCTGGTCCTTGATTCCCCTACTCCCTAGGGACGACGGATGGCGCAATGGGCTAAGTGTTCGGCTGGCAACCGGAAGGTAGCCGGTTCGAATCCCGCTTGGAGTGCATACTGTCGTTGTGTCCTTGGGCAAGACACTTCACCCACCTTTGCCTGTGTGTGTCCTTGGGCAAGACACTTCACCCATCTTTGCCTGTGTGTGTGTGAATGTAATTATGTGAAGCACTTTGGGGTCAATGCAAGTTGACTAAAAATGTGCTATATAAATAAAGAAATTTAATTTAATACTCTGGGCTAGAGCATCTACCCTGATCTATTCCTCTCATTCAGGGTACTAAGCATTTTATAGACTTGTCACCTGAGTTTAAGTACTTACCTCAACCTCTCCATACCCTCCCTTTGTGCCATGGTTGTCGTTTAGCTGTGTTAATTTGGGAACCAATTCATTTGTGGATGGGCCATTGCTTAATGTGATCATGTGCCAGGCCCCTGTGACGTCACAAAGGGTTAGAGGAGATTACCGCAGCATAGCGTTGGAGCGTGGAGCTCCACGTGTCACGGCACGGACCCAGTCTACATCGCCCAGCCTTTCTGCATCCTCTTGTGTCATTTACAACCATTCCTTTTGATGTGGGTATGAACATTGACTTCTCTAACTTCAGATAGCCCTTACTTTCCCTCTATCTCCATCCCCTCCCTTTTTCCAGTTCTCCCACTAGTCTTACTGTCTCTGCCTACATTCTATCTCTGTCCCGTCCCCTCCCCTGACATCAGTCTGAAGAAGGGTCTCGACCCGAAACGTCACCCATTCCTTCTCTCCAGAGATGCTGCCTGTCCCGCTGAGTTACTCCAGCATTTTGTGTCTACCGTCGATTTTAACCAGCATCTGTAGTTCCTTCTTACACATTCCTTTAGATGTGTCTACTCCATAAAGGATATTTGGACAGGTACATGGTTGGGAAAAGGTCAAGGGGATGTGGGTCAAACGGGACCCTTGGCTGGCACGGCTTCAAACACAGGCAAACGGGCGTTTCGAGGGGTCAGCATGGACCGGTTGGGCCGAAGGGCCCATTTCCGTGCTCAATGACTCTACGAAATGGGGTTAGTTTCTATGCAGCATTTTGTCAGCATGGTCCAGCTGGGCTGAAGGGCCTGTTTCCATGCACTTTGACTCTGAAATGGGAACTAGTTTAGATGGGGTACCTTGGTCAGCATGGATGAGTTGGGCCGAAGGGCAGCCTGCATGGAGTACAAACACCATCACCGATGGGCAGAAATTCAGTGTACAACAAGCAAGCTTTAGACGTCAGTGACACAGCGCGGAAACAGGCCCCTCGGCTCACAGAGTCCACACCGACCAGTGATCCCTGTGCACCAGCACTACCCGACACACTAGGGACGATTTACAATTTCACAGAAGCCAATTAACCAACATACTTGTACGTCTTTGGAGTGTGGGAGCAAACTGGAGCACCTGGAGAAAACCCACGCAGGTCACGGGGAGAACGTACAAACTCCGTCCAGACAGCGCCCGGAGTTGGGATGGAACCCGGGTCTCTGGCGCTGTGAGGCAGCAACTCTACCGCTGCACCATCATGCCGCCCTGAAGCAGCCAGCAAGTGGATCTAGAGATCAAGAGGGTTTAAGCCGAAGCATCAATAGACACAAAATGCTGGAGTAACTCAGTTGGACAGGCAGCATCTCTGGATGGAAGGGAAGGGAGAGGTCTCGGGTCGGGACCCTTCTTAATTGTCATGTGCACAGGCAGCACAACAATGACATTGCTTTCTCTCTCCATCCCCTTCCCCTTCCCAGTTCTCCCACTAGTCGTACTGTCACCGCCTACGTTCTACCCTTGTCCTGCCCCCTCCCCTGACATCAATCTGACCCGAAACGTCACCCATTCCTTCTCTCCAGTGATGCTGCCTCACCCGCTGAGTTACTCCAGCATTCTGTGTCTAACAACAATGACATTCATACATGCAGCAGCTCAAGAGACACATTAACGCAACAACACACAAATAATCAGTAATATAATAAATCAATAACAGTATCGCTAGGTAACCAAAACAGCAAAAAGAAAAAAGTCTGTAGTGCACCCAACGACACATCCCATAGAAGGTCATAGTTGCTGAAGTAGAAGTGATTAGAGTGTATATCATAGTCACCATTTGAGTATAGGAGCAGATTTGAGTATAGGAGCAGGGAGGTTCTACTGCAGTTGTACAGGGTCTTAGTGAGACCACACCTGGAGTATTGCGTACAGTTTTGGTCTCCTAATCTGAGGAAAGACATTCTTGCCATAGAGGGAGTACAGAGAAGGTTCACCAGACTGATTACTGGGATGTCAGGACTTTCATATGAAGAAAGACTGGATAGACTCGGCTTGTACTCGCTAGAATTTAGAAGATTGTGGGGGGATCTTATAGAAACTTACAAAATTCTTAAGGGGTTGGACAGGCTAGATGCAGGAAGATTGTTCCCGATGGTGGGGAAGTCCAGAACAAGGGGTCACAGTTTAAGGATAAGGGGGAAATCTTTTAGGACCGAGATGAAAAAACATTTTTCACACAGAGAGTGGTGAATCTCTGGAATTCTCTGCCACAGAAGGTAGTTGAGGCCACAGTTCATTGGCTATATTTAAGAGGGAGTTAGATGTGGCCCTTGTGGCTAAAGGGATCAGGGGGTATGGAGAGAAGGCAGGTACAGGATACTGAGTTGGATGATCAGCCATGATCATATTGAATGGCGGTGCAGGCTCGAAGGGCCGAATGGCCTACTCCTGCACCTATTTTCTATGTTTCACAGGGAAATTCTAGCTGCAGTTTTACAGGCACATTTCTGCTTGGTATCTGGGGGATGTAGGTGAAATACCGAAGAAGGGTCTCGACCCGAAACGTCACCCATTCCTTCTATCCTGTCCCGCTGAGTTACTCCGCCATTTTGTGTCTTACCCACAAAGATGCCGCCTGTCCCGCTGAGTTACTCCGCCATTTTGTGTCTTATCCCCCAGAGATGCTGTGTGTCCCGCTGAGTTACTCCGCCATTTTGTGTCTTACCCACAGAGATGCTGCCTGTCCCGCTGAGTTACTCCGCCATTTTGTGTCTTACCCCCAGAGATGCTGCCTGTCCCACTGAGTTACTCTGGCATTTTGTGTCTATCCTCCAGAGATTCTGCCTAGCCGCCATTTTGTGTCTCTTAGAAACTAAACAAGTACTTTGCACCTGTTTTCAGAAGGACAAGGACGACAGTGAAGTTAGTGTGGACAATACTCCTACTTTTAGTTTTAGAGATACAGCGCGGAAACAGGCCCTTCAGCCCGCCATGTTCGTGCCAACCAGCCATCACCCTATGCACTAATTCTATCTCACACGCTAGGCACAATTTACAGAAGCCAATGTAGAGGAACCAACGAGAGAGCAGGCTATTTTAGACTGGGTATTGAGTAATGAGGAAGGGTTAGTTAGCAGTCTTGTTGTACGTGCCCCCTTGGGCAAGAGTGACCATAATATGGTTGAGTTCTTCATTAGGATGGAGAGTGACATTGTTAATTCAGAAACAATGGTTCTGAACTTAAAGAAAGGTAACTTTGAGGGTATGAGACGTGAATTGGCCAAGATTGACTGGCAATTAATTCTAAAAGGGTTGACGGTGGATATGCAATGGAAGACATTTAAAGACTGCATGGATGAACTACAAAAATTGTTCATCCCAGTTTGGCAAAAGAATAAATCAGGGAAGGTAGTGCATCCGTGGATAACAAGGGAAATCAGGGATAGTATCAAAGCGAAGGATGATGCGTACAAATTAGCCAGAAAAAACAGCATACCGGAGGACTGGGAGAAATTCAGAGACCAGCAGAGGAGGACAAAGGGTTTAATTAGGAAAGGAAAAATAGATTATGAAAGAAAACTGGCAGGGAACATAAAAACTGACTGCAAAAGTTTTTATAGATATGTGAAAAGAAAGAGATTAGTTAAAACAAATGTAGGTCCCTTGCAGTCAGAAACAGGTGAGTTGATCATGGGGAACAAGGATATGGCGGACCAATTGAATAACTACTTTGGTTCCGTCTTCACTAAGGAAGACATAAATAATCTGCCGGAAATAGCAGGGGACCGCGGGTCAAAGGAGTTGGAGGAATTGAGTGAAATCCAGGTTAGCCGGGAAGTGGTGTTGGGTAAATTGAATGGATTAAAGGCCGATAAATCCCCAGGGCCAGATAGGCTGCATCCCAGAGTACTTAAGGAAGTAGCTCCAGAAATAGTGGATGCATTAGTAATAATCTTTCAAAACTCTTTAGATTCTGGAGTAGTTCCTGAGGATTGGCGGGTAGCAAACGTAACCCCACTTTTTAAGAAGGGAGGGAGAGAGAAAACGGGGAATTACAGACCAGTTAGTCTAACATCGGTAGTGGGGAAACTGCTAGAGTCAGTTATTAAAGATGGGATAGCAGCACATTTGGAAAGTGGTGAAATCATTGGACAAGTCAGCATGGATTTACAAAAGGTAAATCATGTCTGACGAATCTTATAGAATTTTTCGAGGATGTAACTAGTAGCGTGGATAGGGGAGAACCAGTGGATGTGGTGTATCTGGACTTCCAGAAGGCTTTCGACAAGGTCCCACATAAGAGATTAGTATACAAACTTAAAGCACACGGCATTGGGGGTTCAGTATTGATGTGGATAGAGAACTGGCTGGCAAACAGGAAGCAAAGAGTAGGAGTAAACGGGTCCTTTTCACAATGGCAGGCAGTGACTAGTGGGGTACCGCAAGGCTCAGTGCTGGGACCCCAGCTATTTACAATATATATAATGATCTGGATGAGGGAATTGAAGGCAATATCTCCAAGTTTGCGGATGACACTAAGCTGGGGGCAGTGTTAGCTGTGAGGAGGATGCTAGGAGACTGCAAGGTGACTTGGATAGGCTGGGTGAGTGGGCAAATGTTTGGCAGATGCAGTATAATGTGGATAAATGTGAGGTTATCCATTTTGGTGGCAAAAACAGGAAAGCAGACTATTATCTAAATGGTGGCCGACTAGGAAAAGGGGAGATGCAGCGAGACCTGGGTGTCATGGTACACCAGTCATTGAAAGTGGGCATGCAGGTGCAGCAGGCAGTGAAGAAAGCGAATGGTATGTTAGCTTTCATAGCAAAAGGATTTGAGTATAGGAGCAGGGAGGTTCTACTGCAGTTGTACAGGGTCTTGGTGAGACCACACCTGGAGTATTGCGTACAGTTTTGGTCTCCAAATCTGAGGAAGGACATTATTGCCATAGAGGGAGTGCAGAGAAGGTTCACCAGACTGATTCCTGGGATGTCAGGACTGTCTTATGAAGAAAGACTGGATAGACTTGGTTTATACTCTCTAGAATTTAGGAGATTGAGAGGGGATCTTATAGAAACTTACAAAATTCTTAAGGGGTTGGACAGGCTAGATGCAGGAAGATTGCTCCCGATGTTGGGGAAGTCCAGGACAAGGGGTCACAGCTTAAGGATAAGGGGGAAATCCTTTAAAACCGAGATGAGAAGAACTTTTTTCACACAGAGAGTGGTGAATCTCTGGAACTCTCTGCCACAGAGGGTAGTCGAGGCCAGTTCATTGGCTATATTTAAGAGGGAGTTAGATGTGGCCCTTGTGGCTAAGGGGATCAGAGGGTATGGAGAGAAGGCAGGTACGGGATACTGAGTTGGATGATCAGCCATGATCATATTGAATGGCGGTGCAGGCTCGAAGGGCCGAATGGCCTACTCCTGCACCTAATTTCTATGTTTCTATGTTAACCTACAAACCTGCACGTCTTTGGAATGTGGTTGGAAACTGGAGCACCCGGAGAAAATCCACGTGATCACGGGGAGAACGTACTAATTCTGTACATATAGCACCCGTAGTCAGGATCGAACCCAGGTCTCTGGCGCTGTGAGGCGGAAACTCTACCGCTGGGCAACCCCTGCAAAGGCAGTCTGATTCAGAAGGATGAAGTGTTGGGCTCTTGAAGAGCATTATGGATTATAGGGAGAAGGCAGATGAATGGGGTTAAGAGGGAAAGATAGATCAGCCATGGTTGAATGGCGCAGTGGACTTGATGGGCAGAATGGCCTAATTCTACTATCATTTGTGAACATGAATTGTGGATAAATCGTCAGGACCTGAAGCGATCCATCCCACCCTATTGAGAGAGGCAAGAGAGGAGATTGCAGGAGCCTTGTCAAAGATCTTTGCATCTTCTCTAATGCCAGGTGAGGACCCGGAGGACTGAAGAGTAGCTAATGTTGTTCCTCTAAGAAGGAAAGTGGAGAGAATTCAGAGAACGATAAACCAGTGAGCCTCACGTCGGTGGTAGGGAAGCTATTATTAGTCATAGAGTGAAAACAGGCCCTTTGGCCCAACTTGTCCACACCAGCCAACATGTCCCATCTACACTAGTCCCACCTGCCCATATTTGCGCCATGTCCCTCCAAACCTGTCCTATCCATGTAATACTAATACTATTGGAGAGGATTAGTGGGGACAGGATTTATTCCCATTTGGAAGAGAATTAAGGGCAGTCAGCATGTACACGGATTAATAATTGGATCGAGGTTTTTGAGGAGGTGATAAAGGTGATTAATGAGGGTAAGGTGATGGATATTGCCGCATGGATTTTGGTAAAGCATTTGATAAAGTCCCCTCATCGTAGGCTGATCCAGAGGATTAAGATGCACAGGATTAACATAGAAACATAGAAAACAGGTGCAGGAGGAGGCCATTCGGCCCTTCGAGCCAGCACCGCCATTCATTGTGATCATGGCTGATCGTCCCCAATCAATAACCCGTGCCTGCCTTCTCCCCACATCCCTTGATTCCACTAGCCCCTAGAGCTCTATCTAACTCTCTCTTAAATCCATCCAGTGATTTGGCCTCCACTGCCCTCTGTGGCAGGGAATTCCACAAACTCACAACTCTCTGGGTGAAAAAGGGTCACTAGGCTCCAGGATGGGTCAGGGGTCACTGCGCCCTGGGCTGGGTCAGGGGTCGATCAGGCCCCAGGCTGGGTCAGGGGTCACTGCGCCCTGGGCTGGGTCAGGGGTCGATCAGGCCCCCAGGTTGGGTCAGGGGTCACAGGGCCCCAGGCTAGGTCGGGCCACTGGGCCCTGGGCTGGGGTCGATCAGGCCCCAGGCTGGGTCAGGGGTCACTGGGCCCCGGGCTGGGTCAGGGGTCACTGGGCTCCAGGCTGGGTCAGGGGTCACTGGGCCCTGGGCTGAGTTGATCAGGCCCCAGACTGGGTCAGGGGTCACTGGGCCCCAGGCTGGGTCAGGGGTCGATCAGGCCCCAGGCTGGGTCAGGGGTCACTGGGCCCCGGGCTGGGTCAGGGGTCACACGGCCCCAGGCTGGGTCAGGGGTCACTGGGCCCTGGGCTGGGTTGATCAGGCCCCAGACTGGGTCAGGGGTCGATCAGGCCCCAGGCTGTGTCAGGGATCACTGGCCCCCAGGCTGGGTCAGGGCTCCAGTGAGGAAGGAGTGCAGGGACCCGAGCCTGAGCAGTGTAAACATTAGCTTATGGCTGCGGTTGGTTCCAAGATGGCTCCCAACCCAGGTGACTATTTACATGGTAGCCACAGAAGAGGATCTACAATCACGCATTACAATTGCTCCGCTCTTTTAAATCTCCACTCCTACAGCAACATTTCTTACTTTGTGCTCAGTCTATCTTTGATCGGACTTTACCTTGCACTCAACGTTATTCACTTTATCCTGTACATTGTGGACGGCCTGATTGTAATCATGTATTAGATTAGATTAAATTAGATTATTTAATGACCACACAGTCAAGCTGGTGGAATTCAGGTTCAGTACAGGATGTTACAAGGTAGGCTGATTCCCGTCAAACATAACATAAAACACAACATCATACAATATACAGTACATGCATGGGGAGGATATGTGCTGTTGTCATAGTGTGTTCAGAATTCGGATTGCGTGTGGGTAAAAACTGTTTTTAAATCGAGATGTCTTGGCGGACAGTGAGCTGTAGCGCCTTCCTGATGGCAGCAGGTGGAAGATGTGGTGAGCTGGGTGGGAGGGATCAGAGATGATTTTCTTCACTCTTGACACGGACCGTTTGTGATGGAGTGATTCTATTGATGGAAGGGGAGTGCTGATGATTTTGGATGCTTTGTTAACAATGCGCTGTAATTTATTACGGGAGTGAGTGTCTAAACTGCTGAACCAGACTGTAATTGATGAAGTGAGCATGCTTTGGATGATGGCTGTGTAGAATCGGATTAGGAGGTGTTTCCTTACTCTAAACTTCTTGAGCTGGCGGAGGAAGAAGAGTCTTTGGTTGGCTTTTTTGTAGATGTGATTTGAATTGATTTTCCATTTGAGGTTATTGCTTATGTGAGTGCCAAGAAATTTGAATGAGTCAGTGGTGGATATGGGTTCGCCTGAGATGAGTAGGGGGGTCTTGGGTTGTGCCTTACGTCTGAGATCAATGATGAGTTCATGACTGGTTAGCATGCAACAAAAGCTAATTCGGTGCACGTGACAATAAGCTAAACTGAACCTAACTTCTCTGGAGAGAAGGAATAGGTGACATTTCAGGTCGAGAGCCTTCTTCAGTAACTCAGTGGGACAGACAGACCCTGGAGAGAAGGAATGGGCACTTGACAATAAGCTAAACTCAAAGAAAATGCCTCAGACTTCAGAACCTGCTGCTCACAGTAATCCTTTTAATATTTATCACAGGCAATAATAGACATGTTACATTTTATTAAAAAAAACTTTATACAAATCCAGTTTCAATACCAAGATATTACAACAAAGCTGATATTTACTTTATATGTGGGCAATTAAACCACTAACAAGGTTCTTTTCTGCTCGTCTTACAACCTTATTTTGTTGGGTTCCAAATAGGCACTACTTAATAGGTAGGAAGGAACCACAGATGCCAGTTTACACCGAAGATAGACACAAAATGCTGGAGTAACTCAGCAGGACAGGCAGCCCCTCAGCTGCCTGCATCAGCCATGATCACATTGATGTGATCTAAGGGCCGAATGGCCTACTCCTGCACCTGTTGTCTATTGTCTATCAGCTGGGACAGTTTCTCCCCAGCTGTTATCAGGCCACTGAATCAACCTACCACAACCAGAGAGCAGTTCTGAACTACTATCTATCTCTTTTGTCCCTCAGACTATCCTTGACCAGACTTTGCTGGCTTTCCTTGCAATAGACAACAGACAATAGGTGCAGGAGTAGGCCATTTGGTCCTTCGAGCCAGCACCACCATTCAATGTGATCATGTGGCTGATCATCCCCAATCAGTACCCCGTTCCTGCCTTCTCCCCATATCTCCAGACTCCGCTATTTTTAAGAGCCCTATCTAGCTCTCTCTTGAAAGCATCCAGAGAACCTGCCTCCACCGCCCTCTGAGGCGGAGAATTCCACAGACTCACCACTCTCTTTGAGAAAAAGTGTTTCCTCGTCTCCGTTCTAAATGGCTTACTCCTTATTCTTAAACTGTGGCCCCTGGTTCTGGACTCCCCCAACATTGGGAACATGTTTCCTGCCTCTAGTGTGTCCAAGCCCTTAACAATCATATATGTTTCAATGAGATCTCCTCTCATCCTTCTAAACTCCAGAGTGTACAAGCCCAGCTGCTCCATTCTCTCAGCATATGACAGTCCCGCCATCCCGGGAATTAACCTTGTAAACCTACGCTGCACTCCCTCAATAGCAAGAATGTCCTACCTCAAATTAGGGGACCAAAACTGCACACAATACCCCAGGTGTGGTCTCACTAGGGCTCTATACAACTGCAGAAGGACCTCTTTGCTCCTACATTCGATTCCTCTTGTTATAAAGGCCAACATGCCATTCGCTTTCTTCACTGCCTGCTGTACCTGCATGCTTACTTTCATCGACTGATGTACAAGGACCCTCCAGATCCCGTTGTACTTCCCCTTTTCCCAACTTGACGCCATTTAGCTACGTCTCGATCCGTTCCTTCTCTCCAGAGATGCTGCCTGTCCCGCTGAGTTACTCCAGCATCTTGCGCCTATCCACTCGGTCACAGGGAGAACGTACAAACTCCACACACAGACAGACAACACCAGAGATGAGGATGAAAGCTGGGTCTCTGACGCTGTGAGGCAGCAGCTCTACCCTCTGCACTACTCCTCTGATGTGGAGAGGATGTTTCCACTCACGGGAGAGTCTAGAACTGGAGGTCATGGCCTCACAATTAAAGGCGTTCCTTTAGGAACAAGATCAGGAGGAATTTCTTTCGTCAGCGGGTGATGAATCTATGGAATTCATTGCCCCAGAAGGCTGTGGAGGCCAAGTCAGTGGGCATTTTGGATTTAAGGCAGAGATCAGATAGATTCTTGATTAGTCCTATTGATTTGCCTCCCCCAGGAGATCACGCGGTTCTTGGGGTGGAGAGGGGTGATAGCGGTATAAAGGGGAGGGTAGTGTCTTGTGTTCTGTGTCTTGTGTCTACTGTTTGTGGGTAAGTGTGTCTGTTTAGTGTTCAGCCATGAGCGAATGGCGGTGCGGGCTCGACGGACCTGGTGGTCTACTCTCGCACCTACTTTCTATGTTTCTATGTTTCTATGTCCGGGTGTCAGGGGTTATGGGGAGAAGGCAGGAGAATGGGGTTAGGAGGGAGAGATAGATCAGCCATGATTGAATGGTGGAGTAGACTTGATGGGCCGAATGGCCCAATTCTGCTGCTATCACCATGAACAGTCTCCCAGCACAGTGCAGGGATCGATCACACTGCGTCTAGAATGTGAGCACTTGTGTGAGGCAGAAAGTGGGGCAGCACGGTATCGCAGCGGTAGAGTTGCTGCCTCACAGCGCCAGAGACTCGGGTTCCATCCTGACTGGGTGCTGTCTGTACGGAGTTCGTATGTTCCCCTGTCACCACGTGGGTTTTCTCCAAGTGCTCCGGTTTCCTCCCACATCCAAAAGACATACAAGGTTTGTAGGTTAGTTGGCTTTGGTAAAATTGTGAAGTGCTAGTGCACGGGGTGATTGCTGGTGGATGCAGGGCCTGTTTCCGCGCTATATCTCTAAAGTCTGAAGCTTAAATAGGATGGCATTCACTATCATTGACAATCCTCGGAGGTGCAGTCAGACAGCAGTTACAATCAGCAGTGTGTGAGATTCCACTTCTATCTGTTCCAGAGTCCATTAGTTACTCAATTCTTCTGTAAGCTAAAGATAGACACAAAATGCTGGAGTAACTCAGCGGGACCGGCAGCATCTCTGGATAGAAGGAATGGGTGAGGTTTCGGGTCCAGACCCTTCTTCAGTGAGAGATCGGGGAGAGGGAGGAACAGATATAAGGAAGTATAAGGGTGAGAACGAGACATCTGAGGACGTTTCAGGTCCGTTCCCTTCTGAAGACATCTGAGATCAAGGAAACTGTAGAATAGATCGTTGTTGACTTTTGTAAGCTGCTTTTCTAATCTTCCTCCACAAAGATGCCTGAAGTACCTGTCAAATTGGCTTGCCTCTCTCCCACTGATCCAAGCCACCATTTTCCTTTGTGTAGAAGCAAGGAACTACAAATGGTGGTTTATACCAAAGATAATAATAATAATGATGGATGGGATTTATATAGCGCCTTTCTAATACTCAAGGCGCTTTACATCGCATTATTCATACACTCCTGAGTCACACTCGGTGGTGGTAAGCTACTTCTGTAGCCACAGCTGCCCTGGGGCAGACTGACGGAAGCGTGGCTGCCAATCTGCGCCTACGGCCCCTCCGACCACCACCAATTACTCACACACATTCACACACATTCACACACAAGGCAAAGGTGGGTGAAGTGTCTTGCCCAAGGACACAACGACAGTATGCACTCCAAGCGGGATTCGAACCGGCTACCTTCCGGTTGCCAGCCGAACACTTAGCCCATTGTGCCATCTGTCGTCCCAAAGATGGACACAAAGTGCTGGAGTAACTCAGCGAGCCAGGCAGCATCTCTGGAGAAAAACGATAGGTGACGTCTTGGGTCGGGGCAATTTAATGTAATGTAAAAAACTGTAGTAAATGTAATTTTGTTCAAACCAAGTTGTTTGAATGACAATAAATAGCATTCCATTCCATTTCATTCTGGCTTCCCATTTTGGCTTCCCAAACCTCACCCATTCTCCTGAAGAAGGGTCCCGACCCAAAACATCACCCATCCTTTTTCTCCAGAGGTGCTGCCTGACTGTTTGAGTTACTCCAGCACTTTGCGCCTTTAACGAGCATCTGCAGTTCCTTCCTGCACAGACCAAATAGCTTGTGTAGTGGAGCAAACTGCCGGTCCAAATAACCAGGGTCTCATCCATACCCCGCAACACTGCTCTCTCTCCCCATCCCCGCACACGCAACAAGGGCAGAGTCCCTCTGGTCCTCACCTTTCACCCCACCAGCCGGCAAATACAACACATAATCCTCCGCCATTTCCGCCACCTCCAACGTGACCCCACCACTCGCCACATCTTCCCATCTCCCCCCATGTCTGCCTTCCGCAAAGACCGCTCCCTCCGCAACTCCCTCGTCAATTCTTCCCTTCCCTCCCGCACCACCCCCTCCCCGGGCACTTTCCGTTGCAACCGCAAGAAATGCAACACCTGTCCCTTCACCTCCCCCCTCGACTCCATTCAAGGTCCCAAGCAGTCGTTCCAGGTGCGACAAAGGTTCACCTGTATCTCCTCCAACCTCATCTACTGCATCCGCTGCTCTAGATGTCAGCTGATTTACATCGGTGAGACCAAGCGTAGGTTGGGCGACCGTTTCGCCGAACACCTCCGCTCAGTCCGCCTTAACCTACCTGAACTCCCGGTGGCTCAGCACTTCAACTCCCCCTCCCATTCCCAATCCGACCTCTCTGTCCTGGGTCTCCTCCATTGCCAGAGTGAGCAACAGCGGAAATTGGAGGAACAGCACCTCATATTCCGTCTGGGGTCCTTGCGCCCTTATGGCATCAACATTGAATTCCCCCAATTTGGCTAGCCCGTGCTGTCTCCTCCCCTTCCTTCACCCTCTAGCTGTCTCCTCCCATCCGCCCGCCCTCGGGCTCCTCCTCCTCCCTTTTTCCTTCTTTCTTTCCCCACCCCCCATCAGTCTGAAGAAGGGTTTCGGCCCGAAACGTCGCCTATTTCCTTCGCTCCATAGATGCTGCTGCACCCGCTGAGTTCCTCCAGCAATTTTGTGTACGGTCCAAATAACTAATCTGGTACATTCCCTTCTGTCCTTTTAGTGTTGGGCTTGACAAATAATCCACTATTACATTGTGTATTATCCATATATAAATACCTTTATCCTCAGCTGCATAATATAAATATACATGACCATCAATATCCAATTAAACACTCACACATACATTGACAGGAACTCTGTAGAAACAGCGAACTGTAGTTTATACCAAAGAAAGACACAAAGTGTAGTTCTGGGGGTCATGCAGCATCTCTGGAGAACATGGATAGGTGACGTTTCAGGTAGGGTCCCTTCAGGAGAATGGGTGACGTTTTGGGTCGAGACCCTTCTTCAGCAGAATCGGTGACTTTTTGAGTTGGTCTGTGCTCATGTCATTCTAGCCTCCTCACTGGTGATAACTGCCTGGTCCTGAAGGGTCCTGACCCAAAACATCACCCATTCTTCTGAAGAAGGGTCCAGACCCGAAACGACAGCCATCCTTTTTCTCCAGAGATGCTGCCTGTCCCGCTGTGTTACTCCAGCATTTTGCATCTATCTTTGACACTTGCCCTGTGCTTGCTCTGTAAAGGGTCTGTTCCACTTTCACCAACTAATCATGACCTATGCCGAGTTTGCCCTCGACACATACTCGCAGCATGGTCGTCACGAGGTCGTAGCAGGTCGTGATGCTAGTCGTAAGTCCTCGTGGCATCAAGTAAGTCGGGGCGTTTTTCTAGCCTGATGAAAAATGGCCACGAGTAAAAAAGGTCGTGAAAGTGGGACAGGCCCTTTAGTCTCCACACATAATACACACACAAAACCCGGATACTAGGAATGAAGAGGCAAACAAACGTTGACATAGGAAGGGACAAACGGCGGAAGAGAAAATAAAACTGAGCAGAGGAACAAAAAGAGACAGGAGTGGACAAACTTCATCGAAAGTCAGCAAAGTAATTAACCATGCGAATCGCACACAGGGCCACAGTCTGGGAGTTTAGTTTAGAGATACAGCGCGGAAACAGGCCCTTCGGCCCACCGAGTCCGCAACAACCTGCGATCCCCGCACACTAGGGACAATTTTATATTTATACCAAGCCAATTAACCTACAAACCTGCACGTCTTTGGAGTGTGGGAGGAAACCAGAGATCCCCAGGGAAAACCCACGCAGGTCACGGGGAGAACGTACAAACTCTGTACAGACAGCAGCCGTCGTCGGGATCGAACCCGGGTCTCCGGCGCTGTGAGGCAGCAACTCTACCGCAGCGCCACCATGCTGCTTTGTTTTTGTTTGAGATAGCAGATGCTGGAACCAGCAGCATCTTTAGTTTTTAGGCAGCATCTTTAGTTTCAATTGTGACGCAGTAAATGGTCAATGTTAATCTCCATTCAGGGGCTGGGCAGGGTTCCAGGTCTCAAAGCTCCAGAAAGGTTGCTGAAGCAGAGGTGAAAGTAGACAAATAACCAGGGGGTTATTCCCTGCAGCAACAGGGAACAGTTGATTCATCATTGTGTAGAACTAGGGAGCAAGCTGTCAGAGGAGGTAGTTGAATAGGGTACTATCGCAACGTTTAAGAAATATATGCACAGGTACATGGATAGGTCAGGTTTAGAGGGATCTGGGCCAAACACAGGCAGGTGGGATTAGTGTCGATGGGGCATGTTGGTAAGCATGGGCAAGTTGGGCTGAAGGGCCTGTCTCCACACTGTAAGACTCTCGGTCTCTGCGAAAGACTTAATAGAGATAGACACAAAATACTGGAGTAACTCAGCAGGTCAGGTAGCTTGGAGAAAAGGAATAGGTGATGTTTTGGGTCGAGACCCTTCTTCAGACTAGTGTGAACGAGTGATCGATGGTCAGCTTGGACTCGGTGGGCTGAAGGGCCTGTTTCCATGCAATATCTCTAAACTTGACAACTCTTTCAAAGGACCGCGGGGATATTTTAGACCATGGTCACCTTTTGGACTTCTCCAGTCTGCCTGACCCGCTGAGTTACTACAGCTTTTTGTCTATGTTAAATCTCAAGGAATGTTTGGTGCCCATTTGACAAAACTCCAACCCTAGTGCGAAGAGCTTTAGAATATCCCTGGAGCTTATGTCAGAGCTCATAGAGTGATACAGCGTGGAAACAGGTCCTTCGGCCCGACTAGCCCACACCGGCCAACATGTCCCAGCTAATACAAAATAGCATCTGCAGTTAATTTGCTACCTAAATGGCAGATGAAGTTTAATGCGGATAAATGCGAGGTTATCCACTTTGGTTGCAAAAGCAGGAAGGCAGATTACTATCTAAATGGCGTCAAGTTGGGAAAAGGGGAAGTACAATGGGATCTGGGGGTCCTTGTACATCAGTCTATGAAAGTAAGCATGCAGGTACAGCAGGCAGTGAAGAAAGCGAATGGCATGTTGGCCTTTATAACAAGAGGAATTGAATATAGGAGCAAAGAGGTCCTTCTGCAGTTGTACAGAGCCCTAGTGAGACCACACCTGGAGTATTGTGTGCAGTTTTGGTCCCCTAATTTGAGGAAGGACATTCTTGCTATTGAGGGAGTGCAGCGTAGGTTTACAAGGTTAATTCCCGGGATGGCGGGACTCATATGCTGAGAGAATGGAGCAACTGGGCTCGTACACTCTGGAGTTTAGAAGGATGAGAGGGTATCTCATTGAAACATATAAGATTGTTAAGGGTTTGGACACGCCGGAGGCAGGAAACATGTTCCCGATGTTGGGGGAGTCCAGAACCAGGGGCCACAGTTTAAGAATAAGGAGTAAGCCATTTAGAACGGAGATGAGGAAACACTTTTTCTCACAGAGTTGTGAGTCTGTGGAATTCTCTGCCTCTGAAAGGTGGAGGCAGGTTCTCTGGATACTTTCAAGAGAGAGCTAAATAGGGCTCTTAGAAATAGCAGAGTCAGAGGATATGGGGAGAAGGCAGGAACGGGGTACTGATTGTGGATGATCAGCCATGATCACATTGAATGGAGGTGCTGGCTCGAAGGGCCAAATGGCCTCCTCCTGCACCTATTGTCTATAAATGGGGTGTTCAAGAAGGAACTGCAGATGCTGGAAGATCGAAGGTACACAAAAATGCTGGAGAAACTCAGCGGGTGCAGCAGCATCTATGGAGCAAAGGAAATAGGCGACGTTTCGGGCCGAAACCCTTCTTCAGACTGACGACCTGATTGGTGACCTTGAAATTCTGAATGAGGTTGGGGAACAGGACAGGTGAAGCATGTCCTCACTTAGGATGGTGGCCATGTATCGAGGTAGCCATGAATAGGCGCAACGGGGTAAAAAAAGAGAAATGTCAGAGTGGTCAGAATGTGGAACTCATCATCACCAGATGTGAAGATAGACATAAAATGCTGGAGTAACTCAGCGGGGCAGGTAGCATCTCTGGAGAGAAGGAATGGGTGACGTTTCGGGTCGAGACCCCTTCTTCAGCTTAATGTGACAGAACATTAGATTGGATGCCTTCAAGAGGCCAAGATCATGAGTGGAGGGGAAAGGAAATGCTGAGAGACCTGTTTCTTTGTTGTATATTTGAAGTACTTCTATGTAACATCATATAAATATCGACACACACATATACACAATCCACTTGTACATATCTGCACAAAAATGCTGAATCGGTTTAAAAACATATCCCACAGCATGTTCTAAAGCTATCAGCCCATTCATTGCAACATTCTAAACCTTGTGCTCGAAATTCCTCTTCCTGTCAATTTTTCCACAATTCAGAGAAACTGCCGGTAAAACGTGATCCATGACTTCCTCTTCGAAAGAACCATCCAATTGAGTTTAGATGCAGCATGGAAGCAGGCCCTTCGGCCCACTGGGTCCATGCCGACCCGTTCACACTAGTTTGCAGTCTGATGAAGGTTCATGTTGTGTTCGATAGCTCACCGGATTCAGACATAGATACATAGAAAATAGGTGCAGGAGTAGGCCATTCGGCCCTTCGAGCCTGCACCACCATTCAATATGATCATGGCTGATCATCCAACTCAGTATCCTGTACCTGCCTTCTCTCCATACCCCCTGATTCCTTTAGCCACAAGGGCCACATCTAACTCCCTCTTAAATATAGCCAATGAACTGGCCTCAACTACCCTCTGTGGCAGAGTTCCAGAGATTCACCACTCTCTGTGTGAAAACGTTTATTCTCATCTCGGTCCTAAAGGATTTCCCCCTTATCCTTAAGCTGTGGCCCCTTGTCCTGGACTTCCCCAACATCGGGAACAATCTTCCTGCATCTAGCCTGTCCAACCCCTTAAGAATTTTGTACGTTTCTATAAGATCCCCTCTCAATCTCCTAAATTCTAGTGAGTACAAGCCGTGTCTATCCAGTCTTTCTTCATATGAAAGTCCTGACATCCCAGGAATCAGTCTGGTGAACCTTCTCTGCACTCCCTTTATGGCTATAATGTCCTTCCTCAGATTTGGAGACCAAAACTGTACGCAATACTCCATGTGTGGTCTCACCAAGACCCTGTACAACTGCAGTAGAACCTCCCTGCTCCTATACTCAAATCCTTTTGCTATGAAAGCTAACATACCATTCGCCTACTCCTTTTTCTCCAGAGATACTGTCTGATCCGCTGAGTTACTCCAGCTTTCTGTGTCTATCTTCACACTAGTTTAGTTTAGTTTAGAGATGCTGCATGGATACAGGCCCTTCGGCCCACTAGCGATCCCCGCACACTAACACTATCCTACACACAATAGGGACAAGTTTACATTTATACCAAAGCCAATTAACCTACAAACTTGTAGATTGTTGTACAAACTTGTAGTACAAACAGGTCTGAAGGGTTTCGACCCAAAACGTTGCCTATTTCCTTCGCTCCATAGATGCTGCTGCACCCGCTGAGTTTCTCCAGCACTTTTGTCTACCTTCGATTTTCCAGCATCTGCAGTTCCTTCTTAAACAACCTACAAACTTGCACGTCTTTGGAGTGTGGGCAGAAACTGAAGATCTCGGAGAAAACCCCCACACAGGTCACGGGGAGAACGTACAAACTCCGTACAGACAGCAGCCACAGTCAGGATCGAGCCCCGGGTCTCTGGCGCTGGAAGGCAGTAGCTCTACCGCTGTGCCACCATGCCGCCCCTTCTTCGGGATCAGAAACACAGCAGCTGGTCACACAGCAGCATCTCTGGAGAACGAGGAGAATTGGCCTTTCAGGTCAGGATCCTCTTCTGACTTTGGGGTGAGGGGGTGAACTGGAAGCAAGAAATGCCCAGGGCAAATTAGGGCCGGCAGCCAATGACTGAGGCAGGGAGGTTCCCTGATAGAACGCAGACCTGATAGAAGTCTGAAGAGTCCTGACCAGAAACCCAACTCCTTTTCTGCAGAGATGCTGCCTGACCCACTGAGTTAATCCAGCATTTTGTGTGTCTAGGTTCCCGGAAAAGCCAATTCTTGTCCTGAGACGGCACGATATCAAGAGGGAGACATGGTTGTGAGCTGTGGAGTTGATTAATTGATTTTAAATGGAGGGAGGGGGGATATTTTTACATCAAAAATACCTCACAGAAAGTCCTAGGCTTAGGATCATTTGGCAACTGGTGCAAGAACCAGACGGCAGGGTACTGAGGGTGTGAGGTTCAAAATCTCATCCGCGCTGCTCTCCCAAACCTCCGCAGTCTTCTGTTTGTATGGGCGGCACAGGTGGCGCAGCGGTAGAGTTGCTGCCTCACGGCGCCAGAGACCCGGGATTGATCCCGACCACGGCTGCTGTCCGCACGCAGTTTGCACGTTCTCCCCGTGACCGTGTGGGTTTTCTCCAAGGTCTGGGTTTCCTCCACAGTCAAAGTCAATTTTATTCGTCACATCCACCCGAAGGTGCAGTGAAATGAATTTGCCAGCAGCGATACACTTAAAAAGAACACACAATACACAATAAAAATGGAACACAAACATCCACGACAGCATTCTTCACTGTGGTGGAAGGCAACAAAGTTCCGCCAGTCCTCCTCCTTTGTTCACCCGTGGTCGGGGCCATAAATCTTCCAAAGACGTGCAGGTTAATGGGTACAATGTGAAATTGTCCCGAGTGTGTGCAGGATAGTGTTGGTGTGCGGGGATCGCTGGTCGGCATGGACTCGGTGGGCCGAAGGGCCTGTTTCCACGCTGTATTTCTGAGCTGTTCGCACCACCTGCCCGCGTCCTGTCCACGTGCCACTCAGGGCCACTGGCCCGTTGACCCCCAATGAGGTAAAGCCGTTGCCTACTCGACATTCCCTCAGCCTCGGTCTCTGTGCTCATGTCATTCTAGCCTCCTCACTGGTGGTACCTGCCTGGTCCAAGTAGAATGGAGATGAGGAGGAATTTCTTTAGTCAGAGGGCAGTGAATCTGTGGAATTCTTTGCCACACACGGCTGTGGAGGCCACAAGTCAGCGGGTATTTTTAAGGCAGATAAATAGATTCTTGATTAGTACGGGTGTCAGGGGTTATGGAGAGAAGGCAGGAGAATGGGGTTGAGAGGGAGAGATAGATCAGCCATGATTGAATGACGGAGTGGACTTGATGGGCCGAATGGCCTAATTTTGATATCACATGAAAAAAGCTTACATTTAAAGATGGAAGGAGTTTTAGAGGATCTAAGGGGAAGTACAGTCTTTCCACTGACTGGATAGCACGCAGCGAAAAAGCTTTTCACTTTATCTTGCCATACATGACAATAAACAAAACTAGTTTAGTTGCATCTATTGTCACGTGTACCGAGGTACAGTGAAAAGCTTTTTGTTGCGTGCTAACCAGTCAGCGGAAAGACAATACATGATTACAATCGAGCCGTCCACAGTGTACAGATACATGATAAGGGAATAACGTGAATAGCGTTTAGTGCAAGGTGAAATCCAAGCAAAGATAGCGGGGGGTGGTGGAATCAGACACAAGCACCCTGTTGAACGCACATTTAGACTGGCTAATAGTCACGGTGGGAAGGGTATGGCCCTAATGGTCCCAGGGCAGCACGGTGGCGCAGCGGTAGAGTTGCTGCCTCACAGCGCCAGAGACCCGGGTTCCATCCTGACTACGGGTGCTGTCTGTACGGAGTTTGTACCTTCTCCCCGTGAGTTATCACCGAGATCTTGGGTTTCCTCCCACACTCCAAAGACGTACAAGAATTGTAGGCTAATTGGCTTGGTATAAAATGTAGTGTGTGTAGGGTGGTGTCAATGTGCGGGAGTCGCTGGTCGGTGCAGACTCGGTGGGCCGAAAGGGCCTGTTTTTTCCGCTGCCCCTCTAGACTAATGCCGGCAAATGGGATGGGCAAAAAGGCATATGGCATGGCCATGTTGGGTCGAAGGGTCCATTTCTCTGCTGTCTCTGCTGGTGGGCTATGTGGGGATCTGTCTGCAGTATTCCCGCTGACGAGTGTCACAGAGACAGCAGTGCGGGAGGGAGGGAGGGAGAGTGACCGCTCTTCACTGAGGTGGTGGCACTAGGAAGTTCCTGAAGCTGAGGAGGAGTTGGGAGAGCGATCAATGAAGCCGCAGCAGCAACATCCTTCACTCTGAGTGTGCAACAGACTCTGATTAGGTCAAAGAAAGATGCAGAGTGCTGGAGTAACTCAGCGGGTCAGGCAGCATTGGGGAATGTGGATCTGCAACGTTTCGGGTCGGGACCCGTCTTCAGACCGATCCCAGGGTGTATTGTAAAGGGCCTGTACCGAGGGAATAGTCCACTAAGGCCATTCTACCAATTGTAATATTCAATATTATCTCCCCCATGAGTTGCGGCCAGGATTGAAGGAGGTGTGAAAGGCCTGACCTCTCTCTCTCCCCCCCTCCTCGGTCCCAGCCTACCTCTCTGTCCCACCTCCCTCCCTCCCGATTGAGGGATGTGTGGAATGCCACTACCTCTCTCTCTCTCCCCTCCTCCTTCCCTACCTCATTAGTTGAAGCCTTGGTTGGGGGAGGTTGGCATGGCCCTACCTCTCCCCCCCCCCTCCCTCGGTCCCAGCTACCTCCCTCCCTCCTTACCTGGGGTAAATTTCGCCTACCCAGGAGGTAAATTTCACCTACCCAGGGGGGTAGATTTGTTGATTGTGGATTGGTACATATTTTTTCTCATTGACTGACTGCGTTTGGGTCCGTTATACGGGTATCTGCTCATCATTAGTTGTTCATAAATAAGTGAAATAACATTGTTATGTGCTACTAAAGTCGCCAGGGGTTTAAAGTTGCCAGGGGTAAACGGGACCAAAAAGGTTGGGAACTCCCTGACCTAGATGGAGGGAGAATGGAAATGCCTCTACCCCTCTCTCTGTCTCCCCGTCACTCGATCCCACCTCCCTCGCTTGACCTAGATGGAGGGAGAATGGAAACGCCTCTACCCCTCTCTCTGTATCCCCGTCACTCGATCCCACCTCCCTCGCTTGACCTAGATGGAGGGAGAATGGAAACGCCTCTACCCCTCTCTCTGTCTCCCCCTCACTCGATCCCACCTCCCTCGCTTGACCTAGATGGAGGGAGAATGGAAACGCCTCTACCCCTCTCTCTGTCTCCCCCTCACTCGATCCCACCTCCCTCGCTTGACCTAGATGGAGGGAGAATGGAAACGCCTCCACCCCTCTCTCTGTATCCCCGTCACTCGATCCCACCTCCCTCGCTTGACCGAGATCGAGGGAGAATGGAAACGCCTCTACCACTCTCTCCCTCCCCCTCCCTCCCACTTCCCCGCTCGCTCCATCAGTGTAAGCCAGGAATGAGATAGGTTGGACTGGCTCTCTTCAACCTCTCCCTACCTCTACCTGTCCCCCTGCCCCAGTCCCCAGCTCGCTCAGTCAGTCGAGGCTTCTGCTGAGGGGGATATCGCGCTGGAGTTTCTCGCAGGCGGCTCGGTGCCTGAGGAAGCTGTCCCTCCACATGAACTTCTTGGCACAGACGTGGCACTGGAAAGGCTTGTGGCCGGTGTGTATCTTCATGTGCTCCACCAGGTGGTGCTTCATCTTGAACTTCTTGTTGCACAGGGTGCAGGCGAAGGGGCGCAGGTTGAGGTGCATGTTGACGTGCCGGTCCCGCTGGCTGCGGTGGGTGAAGCTCTTGCCGCAGTGGCAGGCGAAGACCTTGCCTCCGCCGCTGCCGGTGCTGCCGGGCCCCCCGCCCGCCGGGTCTGCCGAGCCCGCCGCCCCGTGCCGCAGCTCCTGGAGGCTGCCGCTGCCGCTGCCGACCCCGGGCAGGAGGAGGAGGGAGGGGGCCGGGGCAAAGCACTGGGGCCCCTCCTCGCCCACCTCGTAGGGGAAGTCCTCGGTGGAGCCGCAGAAGTCCGCCGGCTCGTCCTCGCCGGGGGGGCCGAGGGGGAGGGGAGGGGGCTGGGGCCGGGTCAGGGTGCACACGCCGCTGATGCTGAGCGAGCGGGGATCCGAGGGGCGGCATCCCCCAGCGCTCTTGACAAAATGGTGGTCGTCCTCCTCGCAGGTCAGCACCAGGTCGTCATCTTCCTCCTCCTCCTCCTCCTCCTCTCCCTCGTCCTCCCCCTCCTCCTCCTTCACCAGGACCCAGCCCCCGTGCCGGGGCTGCCTTGCCGACAGCACGCTGCACGCCGCCCCCTGGTTGCTGGTCACCTTCTGCTCCGGGTCGACCCCCTCGTCTTCCAGAAGCTCGTCCTCCAGCATCTCGTCCCCCTGGTCCAGCTTGACAGAGACGGACACGGGGACCTCGTCGCGGGGGCTGAAGTAGTTGCTGCTGCTGGGGGACTGGCTGCTGGGGTTGCGGGGGCCGGGGGCCGGGGCCGGAGGGGGTTCCCTCTCCCGCAGCAGCTCGGTGCACTTGTCAACCACGTGCCACATCTGCAGGAAGCTGCCCACCGTCAGGTAGTTGACGATGTCGGCCAGCGTGACCGCCAGGCGGCCCGTGTAGCACGAGGCCAGGACGTTCTCGAAGGCCCGCGCATCCATCACCCCCGGGAGCGACAGGCGGCTGGCGTTGCGGAAGAGCACCTGGTCGTGGAAGTAGGGTGAGGAGGCGGCCAGCACCGCCCGGTGGGCCTGGAACACCTTGCCCTGCACCTGGATGGAGATGTCGCAGAACTTGCCCTCCATGCGCTGCTGGTTCAGGTTCTCCAGCAGGCTGCTGCTGAAGTTGGGGAAGTCCACGTACAGCACCTTGCTGCCCGCCTCCATGGCTCCTGGGGAGGAGGAGGGGGGGGGGGGGGGGAAGAGAGAGAACACAGGGGAGAAAATCAACCCTGGGGAACCGTGCAGGGAGATACATCTTACACAAACCCTGCAGGGGCCACCCTAACCCAGTGGTACTCCCCACACTACTCCCACGGTCCAAAGGTTCATGATCCAATGTTGCAGTGGTCAATGTCTCCATGGTGCAATGGCTCATTTAGTTCATTGATGCAATGGCCAATGGTCAATGGTCAATGCTCAGTGGTCAATGACTCTTGGTTCAATGGTCAATGTTGCAATGGTCAATGGCACGTGTACACAGACCCATAACACAGATGTACACAGACCCACAACACACATGTACACAGACCCATAACACTCATGTACAGACCCATAACACTCATGTACACAGACCCATAACACACATGTACACAGACCCATAACACTCATGTATATAGACCCATAACACACATGTAAATAGACCCACAACACAGACACACAGACCCATAACACACATGTATATAGACCCATAACACTCATGTACACAGACCCACAACACACATGTACAGACCCATAACACACCTGTACAGACCCATAACACATATGTACACAGACCCATAACACACATTTACAGACCCATAATGCACATGTATACAGACCCACAACAGACACACATGTACACAGACCCATAACACGCATGTACACAGACCCATAACACACATGTACACAGACCCATAATACACATGTATACAGACGCATAACACACATGTACACAGGCCCATAACACACATGTACACAGACCCATAACACACATGTATACAGACGCATAACACACAGACGCATAACACATGTACACAGACCTATAACACACATGTACACTGACCCATAACACACACGTATACAGACCCATAACACACATGTATACAAACGCATAACACACACGTATACAGACCCATAACACACATGTATAGACGCACAATACACATGTATACAGACGCATAACACACATGTACACAGGCCCATAACACACATGTACACAGACCCATAACACACATGTACACTGACCCATAACACACACGTATACAGACCCATAACACACATGTATACAAACGCATAACACACACGTATACAGACCCATAACACACATGTATAGACGCACAATACACATGTATACAGACGCATAACACACATGTACACAGGCCCATAACACACATGTACACAGACCCATAACACACATGTATAGACGCATAACACACAGACGCATAACACATGTACACATACCCATAACACACACATATACAGACCCATAACACACATGTACACAGACCTATAACACACACGTACAGACCTATAACACACATGTACGCAGACCCATAACACACATGTACACAGACCATTGACACTCATGTATAGACCCATAACACATATGTATAGACCCATAACACTCATGTACACAGACCCATAACACACGTACACAGACCCACAACACATATGTATAGACCCATAACACTCATGTACACAGACCCATAATACACATGTACACAGACCCATAACACTCATGTACACAGACCCATAACACTCATGTACACAGACCCATAACACTCATGTACACAGACCCATAACACTCATGTACACAGACCCATAACACACGTACACAGACCCATAACACTTATGTACACAGACCCATAACACTCATGTACACAGACCCATAACACTTATGTACACAGACCCATAACACTCATGTACACAGACCCATAACACTCATGTACACATACCCATAACACAGATGTACACAGACCCACAACACACGTACACAGACCCATAACACTCATGTACACAGACCCATAACACTCATGTACACAGACCCATAACACTCATGTACACAGACCCATAACACTCATGTACACAGACCCATAACACTCATGTACACAGACCCATAACTCAGATGTACACAGAACCATAACACATATGTATAGACCCATAACACTCATGTACACAGACCCATAATACACATGTACACAGACCCATAACACACATGTACACAGACCCATAACACATATGTATACAGACCCATAACACACATGTACACAGACCCATAACACATATGTATAGACCCATAACTCAGATGTACACAGAACCATAACACATATGTATAGACCCATAACACTCATGTACACAGACCCATAACACTCATGTACACAGACCCACATGTACACAGACCCATAACACAGACACACATGTACACGGACACACATGTACACAGACGCCTTACACACAGGTACACGCCTACATACGAGGCCACCTTCACACACACACACACACACCGGGCTGTGTTGACCCGCGGACGGGGACGGGCAGCGAGCCGGGTCCGGGCAGCAGCAGCGGCAGCGGCAGTAGCGGCGCCGGCAGCACCGGGGCCTGTCGCTGGGGGTTTGCCCGCTGCTGGAGGCTGAGGGCCGCGGGGTGGAGGCAGGGCAGGGTGGCGGGGCGGGGTGGGGGAGGGCGGGGTTACTCACGGGCCGGGCCGGGACGGGCAGCGGCGGCGGCGGCTCCAGGCGGGGGTGAGGGTGAGGGTGAGGGTGAATGCGGACCAGCGGGGGCAGCGCCACCAGCGGCGCCGAGCGGCAGCGCAGCCGCCCCGGGGGGGAGGAGCCGGGATATCGGGGGGAGCGGCTCATTGACAGCGGGCGGCGGGGACGGATGGGGCGGGGCCTGTGAGGGGGCGTGGCTCCAGGGGGCGTGGCCACCCGGAGGGGGCGGGATCTGTGAGGGGGCGGGGCCATGGCTACAGGGGAGGGGTCTGTGAGGGGGCGGGGCCGTGGCTACAGGGGCGTGGCCACTGGGAGGGGGCGGGTTTAAGGTGTGGCTCCAGTGGTGGGGGCGGGGCCATGGCTACAGGGGCGTGGTCACAAGCAGGGGGCAGGGCCTTGGCTACAGGGGCGTGGCCACTGGGAGGGGGCGGGTTTAAGGTGTGGCTCCAGTGGAGGGGGCGGGGTCTGTGAGGGGGTGTGGCTCCAGTGGAGGGGGCGGGGCCACCCGGAGGGGGCGGGGTCTGTGAGGGGGTGTGGCTCCAGGGGGCGGGGCCATGGCTGCAGGGGGCGTGGCCACAAGCAGGGGCGGGTTTAAGGTGTGGCTCCAGTGGAGGGGGCGGGGCCACCCGGAGGGGGCGGGGTCTATGAGGGGGTGTGGCTCCATGGGGGCGGGGCCACCCGGATGGGGCGGGGTCTATGCGGGGGTGTGGCTCCCGTGGAGGGGGCGGGGCCACCCGGAGGGGGCGGGGTCTGCGAAGGGGTCGTGGCTCCAGTGGAGGGGGCGGGGCCACTCGGATGGGGGCGGGGTCTGTGAGGGGGTGTGGCTCCAGGGGCGGGGCCATGGCTACAGGGGCGTGGCCACAAGCAGGGGCGGGTTTAATGTGTGGCTCCACTGGAGGGGGCGGGGCCACCCGGAGGGAGCGGGGTCTATGAGGGGGTGTGGCTCCAGTGGAGGGGGCGGGGCCACCCGGAGGGGGCGGGGTCTATGAGGGGGTGTGGCTCCAGTGGAGGGGGTGGGGCTACGGGGCGGGCGGGTTTAAAACGGGTGGGTGTGGCTACACGGGAGTGGGCGGGTCCAGGGTCTGGGTCTGGAAGAAGGCGGGGCCATGGGGAGGGGCGGAGTCTGTGAGGGGGTGTGGCTCCAGTGAATGGGGCGGGGCCATGGGCGGGGTTTCGAGAGGCGTGGCTATGATGCGTGGGAGGGGCCTGTGGATGGGGAGGGGACACGGAGAGGGGGAGAGGGGGAGGGGGGAAGGGACGAGAGGGGGCGGAGGGGACGAGAGGGGGAGGGGTGAGAGGGGGGAGGGGGTGCGCGGGGAGGGGGCGAGAGGAGGAGAGGTAGAGGGGAAGAGAGGAGGAGAGGGGGAGGGGCGAGAGGAGGCGAGGGGGAGGGGGGGTGAGAGGAGGGGAGGGGGAGGGGGGGTGAGAGGAGGAGAGGGGGAGGGGACGAGAGGAGGAGGGGGAGAGAGGGAGAGGAAGGGGGCAAAGAGAGGGGGGGAGAGGGGGAGAGGAGATGGAGAGGAGAGGAGGGGAGGAAAGGGAAAGGAGGAGAGGGGGGGGTGGGAGGGGGAGAGGAGGGGGAGAGGTGATGGGGAGGGGGAGAGACCAATGGGTTGTTGATGATCAGCGTGGACTTGATGGGCCGAAGGGTCTGTTTCTTTACCTGCTCAAAGACACAGTGTGGGAACAGGCCCTTCTGCCCACCGAGAACCGTGCCGACCAGCGACCCCCACAGACACTAGGTGTATTATCCCACTTTCTCATCCAATGCCGGGGCTGGGGCTATTTCACCGAAGACAATTAGCCTACAAACCTGTACGTCTTTGGAGTGTGGGAGGAAACCGGAGCACCCGGAGAAAACCCAGACAGGGCACGGGGAGAACGTACAAACTCCGTACAGACAGCACCCGTAGTCAGGATGGAACCCGGGTGTCCAGCGCTGTGAGGCAGCAACTCTGCTGAATCTCTGTGTGATTGTGAAAAAAATAATAAGGAACTTTACATTCGAACTATAGACCATTTACACATACATTGTGTCGGCATTAATGCATTCTCTATACAAAGCACCATTGCTATTCATAGAACAGTACACCATACAAACAGGCCGTACGGCCCAATGTCTGTGCCGAACAAGATGCCAAGACCATCAGGGTTCGATCCTGACCATGGGTGCTGTCTGTACAGCGTTTGTACCCCGTGACCTGCGTGGGTTTTCTCCAGGTGCTCCGGTTTCCTCCCACACTCAAAAGACGTGCGTGCGAATTGGCTTCTGTAAGTTGTCCTTAGAGGGCAGGCTAGAACTAGTAGATGGATGGTCACTCGGTGGGCCGAAGGGCCTGTTTCCAGGCTGTATCTCTGAACTAAACTAAACTAAACTACACTGAACATTTGTGTGTCCATGGGAACAGCACGTGGACCAAAGAGGTCGGACTTTACTGGACTTTATTTTGAACCAAACGTTATTCTATTGTAATCATGTATAGCCTTTCCGCTGACTTTTAACTACACCTCGGTATATGAGACAATAAATGAAATTAATAATAAATGAAATATTGGAAAGAAGGAGTATCCTGCATGCCATGGACAGGGCCGTGTTGAGACACAGGCTCGATCTTTCAGCTGCAGTTTCAGCTTAGTTTATTGTCACGAGTACCGAGGGGCAACATTTTCACACAAAGTGTGGTGGGTGTATGGAAAGAGCTGCCTTAGGAGGAAGTTGCGGCAGGTACTATCGCAACGTTTAAGAAACAGACAGGTACATGGATAGTAGATAAAAATGCTGGAGAAACTCAGCGGGTGAGGCGACATCTATGGAGCGAAGGAATAGGTGACGTTTCGGGCCGAGACCCTTCTTCAGACCATGGATAGGGCAGGTTTGGCGGGATGTGGGCGAATCGCGGTCAGGTGGGACTAGTGTAGATGGGACATGTTGGCCAGTGCAGGCAAGTTGGGTCGAAGGGCCTGTTTCCATGCAGTATGTCCCATGCTATGACTAGTTGCAGGTTGTGCAAGAGAATTTCACTGTGCTGTGCGTACGTAACAACCCTGAACGGTTGAACCCTTTGGGAGCAAGCACACACCAAAGCGGCCAAATAGCATCTTTTGACCTCATTGTAGGAAGGCATTGGGTAATTGTGCGCGGGAACGTATTGGTTCTTTCTTCCACGGTTGATGAGTTACAAGGACGGCACGATGAGGCAGCAGCAGAGTTTCTGCCTTACAGCGCCGGAGACCCGGGTTCGATCCTGTGTTCGGGTGGTGTCCTCCCCGTGACCTGCGTGGGTTTTCTCCGGGCGCTCTGGTTTCATCCCACAGTCCAAAGACGCACAGCTTTGCAGGTTAATGGGCTTGGTAAAATTGTAAATTGTCCCTGGTGTGTGTAGGATAGAGCTAGTGTACGGGGGTCACTGGTCGGTGCGGACTTAGTGGGCCGAAGGGCCTGTTGCCACACTATATTGGTACGACAGATGGCACAATGGGCTAAGTGTTCGGCTGGCAACCGGAAGGTAGCCGGTTCAAATCCCGCTTGGAGTGCATACTGTCGTTGTGTCCTTGGGCAAGACACTTCACCCACCTTTGCCTGTGTGTGAATGTGTGTGATTGTGTGTGAGTGATTGGTGGTGGTCGGAGAGGCCGTAGGCGCAGATTGGCAGCCACGCTTCCGTCAGTCTGCCCCAGGGCAGCTGTGGCTACAGAAGTAGCTTACCACCACCGAGTGTGACTGAGGAGTGAATGAATAATGCGATGTAAAGCGCCTTGAGTATTAGAAAGGCGCTATATAAATCCCATCCATTATTATTATTATTATATCTCTAAACTAAACTAAACTAAATTGGACTATGCTGCTACAGAAAGACACAACGTTTTGGGGTAACTCTGCGGGTCAGGCAGCATCTCCGGAGAGAAGGAATTTGTGACGTTTTGGGTCGAGACCATTCTTCAACATGAGAATCAGGGGAGAGGGAGACATGGAGATATGGAAGGATAAGGTGTGAAAATGACAGATCAAAGCAGATGGTGGTCAGGGAAATGTGGAATGGTTCATTGTTAGCTGAGGGGAAGGTGACAACGAGGCATACAATCAGTAATAATTAATCAGGAAGACAGTGAAACTAGTCGGAGAACTAGTGTGGAGAAGGGATGGAGAGACGGAAAGCAAGGATTACTTGAAGTTAGAGAGGTTAATATTCATACCGCTGGATTGTAAGCTGCCTAGCGAAATATGAAAGATAAGGTAAATTGTCCTTTGTGTGTGTAGGATAGTGCTAGTGTACGGGGGTCGCTGGGTGGAGCAGACTCGGTGGGTCGAAGTTTCCGCGCTGCATCTCGAAACTAAACTAAAAGTGGTCCCGATATTTGCATGCGCAAACGTTTGACATTTTTGGCGGTGCATTTCAATTAGTTGTACATCTAGGTTGTACGAAGTGTGAACATGCACACCTCCTGATTCAGGGACAGTTTCTTCCCAGCTGTTATCAGGCAACTGAACCATCCTACAGGCAACTGAACCAGAGAGCAGTCCTGAACTACTATCTACCTCATTGGAGACCCTCGGACTATCCTTGACCAGACTTTGCTGGCTTTACCTTGCACCTTCCCTTATCATGTATCTGTACACTGTGCATGGCTCGACTGTAATCATGTATTGTCTTTCCGCTGACTGGTTAGCACGCAATATAAGCTTTTTACTGTACCTCGGTACACGTGACAATAAACTAAACTAAACTAAACATCTCGTTTCAGGATAAGCTTGAAAAGTCACTGAGTTTCCTGCAGCAGCAGATGGATGAGGTCTTCAAGAGTCAGGGTGAAGAGGAGACCAACATGCTTAAACTCAAGGCAAGTTTTTGTAAAGACGCTTCCTTGAGCATTAATAAGGTCATAAGGAACAGGATTAGTATTAGGCCTTTTGGCCCATCAAGTCTACTCCGCCATTCAATCATGGCTGATCTATCTCTCCCCCCTAATCCCATTCTCCTGCCTTCTCCCCATAACCCTTGACACCCGCACTAATCAAGAATCTATCTATCTCTGCCTTAAAAATATCCACTAACTTGGCCTCCACAACCTTCTGTGGCAAAGAATTCCACAGATTCACCACCCTCTGAGTGATTAAATTTCTCCTTATCTCCTTCCGAAAATAACGTCCTTTTATTCTGAGACTTTGGCTGGTCCTGGACTCCCCCACTAGTGGAAACATCCTCTCCACATCCACCCTATCCAGGCCTTTCACTATTCTGTACGTTTCAATGAGGTGTCCCCCTCATTCTTCTAAACTCCAGTGAGTACAGGCCCAGTGCCGACAAACGCTCATCATAGGTTAACCCACTCATTCCTGGGATCATTCTCGTAAACCTCCTCTGGACCCTCTCCAGAGCCAGCACATCCTTCCTCAGATATGGGGCCCAAAATTGCTCACAATATTCCAAATGTGGCCTGACCAGCACCTTATAGAGCCCCAGCATTACATCCCTGTTTGTGTATACAAGCCCTCTTGAAATAAATGGTAGTATTGAGTTTGCTTTCTTTACCACCGATTCGACTTGCAGATTAACCTTTTGGGAATCCTGCACCAGCATTCCTAGGCCCTTTGCACCTTCGATTTCTGGATTCTCACCCCATTTAGCAAATAGTCCACGCCTTTATTCCTGCTACCAAAATGCATGACTTCACACTTTGCCACACTATATTCTATATAATACACTGGATGGAAACTCATTCTGTGTAATGGGTGATTCTCAAGTTTAATATCCTGACAACAACACACACTTCGAGTGCACCTCCCTCCATGTTACGGGGTAACAAGCCTTGTCCATATTCCAACGGGATCCCACCACTGGCCACATCTTCCCATCTCCACCCCTTTCTGCTTTCCGCAGAGACCATTCCCTCCGCAACTCCCTGGTCAACTCGTCCCTTCCCACCCAAACCACCTCCTCCCTGGGTACTTTCCCCTGCAACTGCAGGAGATGCAACACCTGTCCCTTTACCTCCCCCCTCGACTCCATCCAAGGACCCCGACAGTCTTTCCAGGTGAGGCAGGGGTTCACTTGCACCTCCTCCAACCTCATCTACTGTATCCGCTGTTCCAGGTGTCAACTTCTCTACATCGGCGAGACCAAGCGCAGGCTCGGCGATCGTTCCGCTGAACACCTCCGCTCAGTCCGCCTAAACCTACCTGATCTCCCGGTTGCCAGACACTTCAACTCCCCCTCCCATTCCCACACTGACCTTTCTGTCCTGGGCCTCCTCCACTGTCAGAGTGAGGCCCAGCGCTAATTGGAGGAACAGCACCTCATATTTCACTTGGGCAGCTTACAGCCCAGCGGTATGAACATTGACTTCTCTAACTTCAAGTAACCCCGGCATTCCCTCTCTCTCCATCCCTCCCCCTTCCCAGTTCTCCCACCAGTCTTCCTGCCTCCGACTACATTCTATCTCTGTCCCACTCACTCCCCTGACATCAGTCTGAAGAAGGGTCTCGTCCCAAAACGTCACCCATTCCTTCTCTCCAGAGATGCTGCCTGTCCCGGTGAGTTACTCCAGCTTTTTGTGTCAATCTTCGATTTAAACCAGCATCTGCAGTTCCTTCCTACATACTCCCTCAGAGAGCATTTTGATTTTAACCAAAGACAGATACAGAAAGCTGGCGTTACTCATCGGGACAGGCAGCATTTCTGGAGAGAAGGAATGGGTGGCGTTTCAGGGCAAGACCCTTCTATCGGTAGTGAAGAACACAAACGCAACGATAGCATTTATTTCAAGAGGGCTTGTATACACAAACAGGGATGTAACGCTGAGGCTCTATAAGGGACTGGTCAGTCCACATTTGGAATATTGTGAGCAATTTTGGACCCCATATCTGAGGAAGGATGTGCTGGCTCTGGAGAGGGTCCAGAGGAGGTTTACAAGAATGATCCCAGGAATGAGTGGGTTAACCTATGATGAGCGTTTGACAACACTGGGCCTGTACTCGCTGGAGTTTAGAAGGATGAGGGGTGACCTCATTGAAACGTACAGAATGGTGAAAGGCCTGGATAGAGTGGATGTGGAGAGGATGTTTCCACTAGTGGGAGAGTCCAGGACCAGAGCTCACAGTCTCAGAATTAAAGGACGTTCTTTCAGGAAGGAGATGAGGAGGAATTTCTTTAGTCAGAGGGTGGTGAATCTGTGGAATTCATTGCCATTCTATGGCTGTGGAGGCCAAGTCAGTGGATATTTTTAAGGTAGAGATAGATAGATTCTTGATTAGTGCGGGTGTCAGGGGTTA
>NW_022630566.1:0-25000 GCF_010909765.2 Amblyraja radiata | reverse complement strand
CCCCCCCCCCCCCCCCCCCCCAACCTGGTTCTCCATTGCAGGCTGCTCTGGAAGGTTAGATCGCATGGGATCCAAGGAGAGGTAGCTGAATGGATGGAAAATTGGCTCCTTGGAAGGAAGCAGAGGGTGATGGTGGAAGGTTGCTTCTCGGACTGGACTAGTGGCGCGCCTCAGGGTTGGCTGCTGGGCCCATTACTGTTTGCCATCTACATCAATGATTTGGATGAGAACATACAGGGCAAGATTAACAAGTTTGCAAGGGTTATTCGAAGTTGTTCACAACGCTGGGTTGTAATAAAAGTGGGCGGTTTTGCAGATAGTGAAGATGGTTGTGAAAGATTGCAGCAGGATCTGGATCGATTGGCCAGTTGGGCTGAGGAATAGTTGATGGAATTTAATACAGAGTTGTTGCATTTGGGAATGTCTAACCAGGGCCGGACCTATACAGTGAATGGTCGGCCTCTGGGGAGTGTTGTAGAGCAGAGGGATCTAGGAGTACAGGTGGACACAAAACGCTGGAGTAACTCAGTGGGTGAGGCAGCATCTCTGGAGAGAAGCAATGGGCAACGTTTCAGGTCGAGACCCTTCTGCAGACTAATACAGGAATACTTGCAGGGTTCCTTGAAGGTGGAGTCGCAGGTAGATAGAGTGGTCAAAAAGGCTTTTAGCACATTGGCCTTCATTAGTCAGTGTATTGAGTATAGAAGTTGGGAGGTCATGTTGCAGTTGTATAAGACATTGGTGAGACCGCATTTAGAATATTGTGTTCAGTTCTGGGCACCGTGTTATAGGAAAGATATTGTCAAGCTTGAAACTGTTCAGAAAAGATTTACGAAGATGTTGCCAGGACTAGAGGGTGTGAGCTACAGGGACTGGTCGAGTAGGCCCGGTCTCTATTCCTTGGAGCGCAGGAGGATGAGGGGAGATCTTGTAGATGTGTACAAAATCATGAGAGGAATAGATCAGGTAGATGCACAGAGTCTCTTGCCCAGAGTAGGGGAATCGACGACCAAAGGTTTAAGGTGAAAGGGAAAAGATTTAATAGGAATCTGAGGGGTAACTTTCTCACACAAAGGGTGGTGGGTGAATGGAACGAGCTGCCAGAGGAGGTAGTTGAGGCTGGGACTATCGTACAGTTTAAGAACCATTTAGACATGGACGGGACAGGTTTAGAGGGATAGGGGCCAACAGCGGGCAGGTGGGACTAGTATAGATGGGACATGTGGGTCTGTTTCCATTCTGTAAGAGTGGATGTGGAGAGGAAGTCCCCACCATTGGGAGCGTCTACGACAGGGGCCATAGCAGAATAAAAGGACGTTCCTTTAGAAAGGAGATGAGGAGGAATTTCTTGAGTCAGAGGGTGGGGAATCTGTGGAATTCTTTGCCACAGACGGCTGTGGAGGCCACAAGTCAGTGGATATTTTTAAAGCGGAGATTGACAGATTCTTGATTAGTGCGGGTGTCAGGGGTTACGGGGAGAAGGCAGGAGAATGGGCTTGAGAGGGAAAGATAGATCAGCCATGATTGAATGACGGAGTAGACCAGATGGACCGAATGGCCTAATTCTTCTCCTATGACCCATTAAACGTATGGTATGCCTCTTTCATGGGCCGTGGCTTTGAGTTGTAGAGTCAGGCAGCCATGATGCAGCTTTATAGGACGACACAGCTGTTTGTGAGTTCAGTTCAGTTTAGTTTATTGTCACGTGTACCGAGGTACAGTGAAAAGCTTCTGTTGCGTGCTAACCAGTCAGCGGAAAGACAATACATGATTACAATCGAGCCGTCCACAGTGTACAGATACATGATATCGGAAATAACGTGAATAACATTTAGTGCAAGGTAAAGCCAGTAAAGTCGGATGAAAGATAGTGTGAGGGTCACCATGGAGGGTCCAGCATTTTACGTCCAAGTTCGGTGTACACCAGCATCTGCAGTTCCTTCCTACACACAAACACCTCTCCCCCCTCTCTGTTGCTCCCTCTGCTCCTTGCCTTCCCTCAATCCCAACCGACCCAAGCAGTCGTTCCAGGTGCGACAAAGGTTCACCTGTATCTCCTCCAACCTCATCTACTGCATCCGCTGCTCTAGATGTCAGCTGATTTACATCGGTGAGACTAAGCGGAGGTTGGGCGACCGTTTCGCCGAACACCTCCGCTCAGTCCGCAATAACCTACCTGAACTCCCGGTGGCTCAGCACTTCAACTCCCCCTCCCATTCCCAATCCGACCTCTCTGCCCTGGGTCTCCTCCATTGCCAGAGTGAGCAACACCGGAAATTGGAGGAACAGCACCTCATATTCCGTCTGGGGACCTTGCGTCCGGATGGCATTAACGTTGAATTCTCCCAATTTTGCTAGCCCTTGCTGTCTCCTCCCCTTCCTTAACCCTCTAGCTGTCTCCTCCCACCCTCCCATCCTGCCGCCCTCGGGCTCCTCCTCCTCCTCCTCCTCCTCCTCCCCTTTTCCTTCCTTCTCCCCCCCACCCCCCATCAGTCTGAAGAAGGGTTTCGGCCCGAAACGTCGCCTATTTCCTTCGCTCCATAGATGCTGCTGCACCCGCTGAGTTCCCCCAGCAATTTTGTGAATCCTTACCCTTCCTCCCTCCACCTCTGCCTCCCTCCCCTCGTTCACCCCCTCCCTTCCTGTCTCCCCCCGGTGAAAGAGAAGGCAGCCCACTCTCTCTGTCTTGTGTTGGTCCTTTATTATATCTGAGTGGCTCCATTGAAACCCAACTGGACGGTCAAACCATTGCCCGCGTTCCTGATCCCATCCTGACGCAAACCCAGACTTCCTGGGGGACCATTTTGCCACGCAAATATAATATGCGTAGATATTGTAGATAGTTCTTCATCTTGCAAGCTGCATCTCTCTCTAGCCAAGGACCCGGCTCCACACAGAGTCGATGGAGGATCTGGGAATTGGTAACGGATGCTAATCTTACAATGGGGCTGTTTCTCTGCCGTAGTGTTACGCCAAGATTCTAACTCCATTGATGGGGCTGAGGGGAGGTTTACTTTGGTTTAATTTAATTTAGTTTAGTTTAGTTTAGTTTACTGGGCAGTGGGCAGGTGCTATAGACCTGCACGGGAAGGTAGACGCTCCCGCCCCCACGAGTCTCAGGTAGATGGGGATCGTCAGCCTGGGAAGGCAGTCCATCTAGGAGAGGGGAAACTCTGATTTAGAACCTCCGCTGACTTGTGGCCACATCCAGCCGTGGAGTAAACCTCAAGGAAATCTGGAGTCGGATCCCCTAAGGCAGTTTGTCGTTGTTTACAACCTCACTCTGGCAGCTCCTGCGACAACGCTGGTGCCAAACTGTAACGGCCCTGCTGTTCCTTTAGATCGATCAGCAATGTGGAGAGGGGGGGATGTGCTGCATGGGCAACAGCCTGTCTGTCCTCCATATGTCATCGCCCAGGCTTGCATCCGACCAGGATGCATCACCCATGGGTTTAAGAAGGAACTGCAGATGCTGGAAAATCGAAGGTACACAAAAATGCTGGAGAAACTCAGCGGGTGCAGCAGCATCTATGGAGCGAAGGAAATAGGCAACGTTTCGGGCCGAAACCCTTCTTCAGACTGATGGGGAGAAGAAAGGAAAAAGGAGGAGGAGCCCGAGGGCTGAGGGAGAGATAGGAAGGGGAGGAGACAGCAAGGGCTAACAAAATTGGGAGAATTCAATGTTCATGCCCCCGGGATGCAGACTCCCCAAGCGGAATATGAGGTGCTGTTCCTCCAATTTCCGGTGGTGCTCGCTCTGGCCATGGAGGAGACCCAGGACAGAGAGGTCGGATGGGGAATGGGAGGGGGAGTTGAAGTGCTGAGCCACCGGGAGGTCAGGTTGGTTAAAGCGGACTGAGCGGAGGTGTTCGGCGAAACGATCGCCAAGCCTCCGTTTGGTCTCGCCGATGTAGAGCAGCTGACATCTAGAGCAGCGGATGCAATAGATGAGGTTGGAGGAGATGCAGGTGAACCACTGTCGCACCTGGAACGACTGCTTGGGTCCTTGAATGGAGTCGAGGGGGGAGGTAAAGTGACAAGTGTATCACCCATGGTCAGTCATGACCGAGGGGAGCCTAATAAGTATAGTTCAATTCAGTTTAGTTCAGTTTAGTTTTAGTTTAGTTTTAGTTTTGTTTAGTTTAATTAAGTTTATTTTAGTTTAGTTTTGAGATACAGCGTGGAAACAGGCCCTTTGGCCCACTGAGTCAGGCAGAATCTCGGGAGAACATGGACAGCTGACGTTTCGGGTCGGGATCCTTCTTCAGGCTGAGAGTCAGGGGGTAGAGAGACCAGAGGTATGGAAGGGTAGGTGTGAAACTGACAGATCAAAGCAGGCGATGCTCAAAGAGAGCAAACTCAATGCTTGCATTTATTTCAAGAGAGCTTGTGTACAAAAATAGGGATGTAATTTGGAATATTGTGAGCAATTTTGGGCCCCATATCTGAGGAAGGATGTGCTGGCTCTGGAGAGGGTCCAGAGGTGGTTCACAAGAATGATCCCAGGAATGAGTGGGTTAACCTATGATGAGCGTTTGTCGGCACTGGGCCTGGAGTTTAGAAGGATGAGGAGTCGCTGGAGTTTACAAGGATGAGGAGGGACCTCATTGAAACGTACAGAATAGTGAAAGGCCTGGATAGAGTGGATGTGGAGAGGATGTTTCCACTAGTGGGAGAGTCTAGGACCAGAGGGCACAGCCTCAGAATTAAAGGACGTTCTTTTGGGAAGAAGATGAGGAGAAATTTCTTTAGTCAGAGGGTGGTGATTCTGTGGAATTCTTTGTCACAAATGGCTGTGGAGGCAAAGTCGGTGGATATATTTAAGGCAGAGATAGATAGATTCTTGATTAGTGCGGGTGTCAGGGGTTATGGGGAGAAGGCAGGAGAATGGGGTTAGGAGGGAGAGATAGATCAGCCATGATTGAATGGCGGAGTAGACTTGATGGGGCAGAAATGGCCTAATTCCACTTATGACCTTGTGATCTTCTTCACACCCGACACGTCACCTATTCTTTCTCTCCAGAGATGCTGCCGGCCCCGCTGAGTTACTCCAGCATTTTGTGCCTGTTTAGGGTTAGAATGTTCAAAGCAGATCTGGGTCACATTAGTCTTTCTGCTCCTCCTCGATGAATCCCACCCGATCTCCACCTCCAACTATTTGTTTTGTTCCCCTCGATGCCAATCTCACTGTCCCTTAAACATATCTTGCTAATTGATCTCAACTGCACCATGACATGGGTAGCTCCATATCCTGGGGTGTAAACCTTCCCCACCATTCAATGGGTATTTTTAAGGCAGAGGTGGATAGATTCTTGATTAGTACGGGTGTCAGGGGTTATGGGGAGAAGGCAGGAGAATGGAGTTACGAGGGAGAGATAGATCAGCCATGATTGAATGGTGGAGTAGGCTTGATGGGCCGAATGGCCTAATTCTGCTCCTATCATGTATGACCATATGAAAATGTGGAACCTTTTCCCGTGGCAGTACGGCAGAGAATAGGGAGGGATAATAATAATAATACATTTTATTTATGGGCGCCTTTCAAGAGTCTCAAGGACACTCAAGGATAGTGGTGGGTAGTGGCAGTGGGACTCCAGAGGGGGTCCTTGTCTCTCTGGAGATGTGTGGGATGGGCAGGTGCTTCATGCCTCAGGGGGCTGAGACGTTGCCAGGCCCACGGGCGGTGTGGGGGAGGGGGGAACGCGACCCGCCACTAACCTGCTGTCTGGGCCCCGTACAGAAAATGGCGGAGAGCCTGGTGCTGAACATCGCGGCTGAGTTCAGCACCCTGCACCAGTTCCTCAACGAGGAGGAGCAGCAGATGAAGGGCAGGCTGAAGGAGGACGTGGAGCGCATCTCCCAGCAGCTGAGGGACAACTTGCGGAAGATCACGGAGAAGCGGGCCTCCATCGAGCACACCATCCTGGAGATCCAGCAGCGGCTGGACGTGCAGGAGACGGCTTTCCTGGCGGTAAGGTGGCACCCTGGTCGCTGCGGTCACCATAGTGGGCATCCTGGGCACTGCCAGGGCCCCCCCCCCCCCTTCACAACCTCACCGTCCCCCGCACTGTGGACTGGGCCGAGGGACTGGATCTCCTCCCCACCTTGCCAACCCATTGGGGCATCAATCACAGTGGGATCAAGCTTTGGGGGACTAATCACAGTGGGATCAGTCATTGGAGGACCAATCACAGTGGGATCCATCGCTGAGGGACCAATCACTGTGGGATCCATCGCTGAGGGACCAATCACAGTGGGATCAGTCATTGGGGGACCAATCACAGTGGGATCAGTCATTGGAGGACCAATCACAGTGGGATCCATCGCTGAGGGACCAATCACAGTGGGATCCATCGCTGAGGGACCAATCACAGTGGGATCAGTCATTGGAGGACCAATCACAGTGGGATCCATCGCTGAGGGACCAATCACAGTGGGATCCATCGCTGAGGGACCAATCACTGTGGGATCAATCGCTAGGGGACCAATCACAGTGGGATCAGTCGTTGGGGGACCAATCACAGTGGGATCAGTCACTGGGGGACCAATCACAGTGGGATCAGTCGCTGGGGGACAAATCACTGTGGGATCCATCGCTGGGGAACCAATCACAGTGGGATCAGTCACTGTGGGACCAATCACAGTAGGGTCAATCTTTGGGGACCAATCACAGTGGGATCAATCGCTGGGGGACCAATCACTGATGGATCTGTGGGACCAATCACAGTAGGATCAGTCATCGGGCGACCAATCACAGTGGGGTCAGTCATTGGGCGACCAATCACAGTGGTGTCAGTCATCGGGCGACCAATCACAGTGGGGTCAGTCGTTGGGGGACCAATCATAGTGGGATCCATCACTGGGGGACCAATCACAGTGGGATCCATCGCTGTGGGACCAATCACAGTGGGATCAGTCATTGGGGGACCAATCACAGTGGGATCAGTCGCTGGGGGACCAATCACTGTGGGATCCATCGCTGGGGAACCAATCACAGTGGGATCAGTCACTGTGGGACCAATCACAGTAGGGTCAATCTTTGGGGACCAATCACAGTGGGATCAATCGCTGGGGGACCAATCACTGATGGATCTGTGGGACCAATCACAGTGGGATCAGTCATCGGGCGACCAATCACAGTGGGGTCAGTCATCGGGCGACCAATCACAGTGGGGTCAGTCATCGGGTGACCAATCACAGTGGGGTCAGTCATTGGGGGACCAATCACAGTGGGATCCATCGCTGAGGGACCAATCACAGTGGGATCCATCGCTGAGGGACCAATCACAGTGGGATGTCGTTGGGGGACCAATCACAGTGGGATCCATCGCTGAGGGACCAATCACTGTGGGATCAATCGCTGGGGGACCAATCACAGTGGGATCAGTCGTTGGGGGACCAATCACAGTGGGATCAGTCGCTGGGGGACCAATCACAGTGGGATCAGTCGCTGGGGGACCAATCACTGTGGGATCCATCGCTGAGGGACCAATCACTGTGGGATCCATCGCTGGGGGACCAATCACTGTGGGATCCATCGCTGAGGGACCAATCACAGTGGGATCAGTCACTGGGGGACCAATCACAGTAGGGTCAATCTTTGGGGACCAATCACAGTGGGATCAGTCGCTGGGGGACCAATCACAGTGGGATCCATCGCTGAGGGACCAATCACAGTGGGATCAGTCACTGGGGGACCAATCACAGTGGGATCCATCGCTGAGGGACCAATCACTGATTTTTAATTATTTTTTTAAATTATACAAATACTTTTATTCAAAAAATAAAAATAAACATACAGAGTATTAACACAATCAAAGACTGCCTATGTTGACAGTTTACAAACAAACGATCATCAAATTAATATATCGCCAACATTGTCAACAAAGCAGTCGACCTCCCGCAGTGACCAGCGTTCACAGAAGGCCTCCACAGTCCCCGTGGACACCGCGTGTGTCTTCCCTCTCCAGGGTCACGTGGGCACGGGCGTGGGCCCGGAACAGGGGCAGGCAGCCAACCCTGGTGCAGCCACCGACTACCCGCTGCCTGGTCCCGCGAACGGCCATCTTGGACAGGCCCAGGAGCAGACCACAGGGAGATCCTCCCCTCCCCCTCCATCCCCCTCCATCCCCAGGGCAGCATGGGATCTACTCCCTGGCATTGCTGGGGGATCCACTCCCAGAGGGAATTTGTGGACCTGGCACCACTGTGGGATCCACTGGAAGAGAAACGTGGGACGTACCTGTTGATGTGGGATCCACTCCCAGAGCGACTGACAGGAACCACGCCCAGAGAGATCCGTGGGACCAATCCCTGACGTCACGGTGGGATCCACTCCCTGGGGTTAATATGAGATCATCTCCCTGGGGCCAGCGCGATCTACCCTCTGGGGGTCAACGTGGGGTCTACCAGAGAAAGGTGGGCTCACTGGAGTCAATGTGGGATCTACACCCTGTGGCTAATATGGGAGCTATCTACAGCTCAAGTGAGATTTACTCTTGTTAATATGGGATCGACTCTCTGGGGTCAGTAGGGGATCTAGGGGGATCAAAGTGGGATCTAATCTCTGGGGTGAACATGGGATCTACCTGGGGTCCATGTGGAATCTTCCTGGGTCAATGTGGGATCAACTATCTGAGGTTATTGTGGGATCTCCTCTCTGGGGATAATGGGAGATCTGTGGCAGAGTGTATTAGTTTGAGCTATTTGAATTAAGTCCTGTTGTGAAAGTTAAATTCATTGGCACATCTATTTATTCCCGTCCTAACATCGTATATGTTGGCCGTTCCCCCCCCACCGTGTTTGAGCTCCAGCGTTAGACCCACTATAAGCTGCTCCTCTCCCTAATAATCAGCAAAATTCCCGACACCACCACTGGCCTTCACCCAGATCCTGGTCCCTCCATGCTTGCAAACCACCGCCGCTGAAACGATAACTTCCTTTCTTTCTCTTTTCATGCTTCTCGCTTAAAGGATGTGAAATCCCTCATTGAACGGTAGGTGGATATCTTACAAAGTCCAGGTTTGTGTAGTCACTTAATTGGGCGGCACGTGGCGCAGCGGTGGAGTTGCTGCCTCTCAGACCCGGGTTCGACCCTCGCCTGCGTGGACTGTCTCCGTGTTCCTATCACGTTCCAAAGGCGTGCAGGGCTGCAGGTTAATTGGCTGCTGTAAATTGCCCCTAGTGTGTGTAGGATAGTGCTAGTGTGCGGGGATCGCTGGTCGGCGTGGACTCAGTGGGACGAAGGGGCCTGTTTCCACGCTGTACACAATACAATACACAATACAATTTATTGTCATTTGGACCCCGTTGAGGTCCAAACGAAATGTCGTTTCTGCAGCCATACATTACAAAACGAAAAAGACCCAAGACACAGCACAGTTTACACATACATCCATCACATCGCTGTGATGGAAGGCAAAAAAACTTATCTCTCCACTGCACTCCCCCCCCCCGATGTCAGAGTCAAAGTCGAAGCCCCCGGCGGGCGATGGCGATTGTCCCGCGGCCATTAAAGCCACGCCGGGTGATGCAAGGTCGCGCACCGGGTCTTGGTGTTAGAGCCCCCGGCGTGCGCTCGCAAAGTCCCGCGGCCATTCCAAGCCGATGGTAAGTACCCGCTCCAGGTGCTCTTCAACCCCGCAACTCGGGCAGGAGAAGTCGCCGTTGCGGAAGCCCCGAAAAGCGGTCACCCAGCAGGGACCCGCGGGCTCCCGGTGCCGCCGTCCGCCAGACCCGCGGTTGCAGCCTCCGAATCTCCGGGGGTCGGGTGGCAGCAACGTCCACCACAGCTCCACCCGCTCCGGACTCGGCCAGCCCCGCGACGGTGAGTAGTCGGCAGCTCCGCAGCTGGAACCCCAGGTCGTTCCTGCTGGAGGCCGCTCCACGTTGCCCAGCCCCAACGACAACGGAGACCCGACAAAGAAAAGGTCGGGTCTCCCGTGCAGGGGAAAGATTTTAAAGTTCCCCCCCCCCCCCACCCCCACCCCCCACACACATACCCCGACAAAAGAAAATAATAAAAACTACATAGAAACGAGACAAAAATAATAAAAAGACAGTCGGACTGCAGAGGCCGCTGCTGACGAGAGTCGCGCCGCCCACCGTCCCAATTTCCAAACTTGATGGATGATACAGCGTGGAAACAGGCCCCTCGTCTGTCGGAGTCCGTGCCGACCAGCGATCGCCCGTTCACACTAGTTCGATGTTATCCCACTTTCTCATCCACTCCCGACGCACTAGGGTGGCAATTTACAGAAGAAAATTAACCTACAAACCGGCACGCCTTTGGGATGTGGGAGGAAACCGGAGCACCCGGGGGAAACCCGCGCAGTTACAGGGAGAACGTAGATACTCCGTACAGTCAGCACCCGTAGTCAGGATCGAACCCGGGACTCTGGCGCTGTGAGGCATCAACTCTACCGCTGCGCCACCGTGCCGCTCAGACTGTTTGCTGGGTCATGTAGCTGAGTGTTTGTTGCCAGGGTTCTGCTCCACATGTGAGCTGGCTGTTCTGAGCCAAGTCAATCTTAGTTTAGTTCGGAGATACAGCGCGGAAACAGGCCCTTCGGCCCACCGCGCGTACGCCCCGACCAGCGATCCCCGCACACTTACACTATCCTTCACACACATAGAAACATAGAAACATAGAAATTAGGTGCAGGAGTAGGCCATTCGGCCCTTCGAGCCTGCACCGCCATTCAATATGATCATGGCTGATCATCCAACTCAGTATCCCGTACCTGCCTTCTCTCCATACCCTCTGATCCCCTTAGCCACAAGGGCCGCATCTAACTCCCTCTTAAATATAGCCAATGAACTGGCCTCGACTACCCTCTGTGGCAGAGAGTTCCAGAGATTCACCACTCTCTGTGTGAAAAAAGTTCTTCTCATCTCGGTTTTAAAGGATTTCCCCCTTATCCTTAAGCTGTGACCCCTTGTCCTGGACTTCCCCAACATCGGGAGCAATCTTCCTGCATCTAGCCTGTCCAACCCCTTAAGAATTTTGTAAGTTTCTATAAGATCCCCTCTCAATCTCCTAAATTCTAGAGAGTATAAACCAAGTCTATCCAGTCTTTCTTCATAAGACAGTCCTGACATCCCAGGAATCAGTCTGGTGAACCTTCTCTGCAATCCCTCTATGGCAATAATGTCCTTCCTCAGATTAGGAGACCAAAACTGTACGCAATACTCCAGGTGTGGTCTCACCAAGACCCTGTGCCACTGCAGTAGAACCTCCCTGCTCCTGTACTCAAATCCTTTTGCTATGAAAGCTAACATACCATTCGCTTTCTTCACTGCCTGCTGCACCTGCATGCCCACTTTCAATGACTGGTGTACCATGACACGCAGGTCTCGCTGCATCTCCCCTTTTCCTAGTCGGCCACCATTTAGATAATAGTCTGCTTTCCTGTTTTTGCCACCAAAATGGATAACCTCACATTTATCAACCTCACATCCGGGGACAATTTGCAATTTTAACGAAGCCAATTACCCTACAAACCCGCACGTCTTTGGAGTGTTGGAGGAAACCGGAGCACCCGGAGAAAACCCACGCAGGTCACGGGGAGAACGTGCAAACTCCGTACAGACAGCACCCGTGGTCAGGATGTAACCCGGGTCTCTGGCGCTGTGAGGCAGCAAGTCTACAATTCCTATCCTCTAGGAGGGAGATCCTGTTTAACTCTCACTACCGGCCTTGTGTTCTTTCCCTAGGTCGTATGTGAAGTTTAAAAAGCCTGCTGAGGTTCCGCTCAATCTTCTGCTGGGAGAGTTTGGCGGGCCGCTCCAACTCATCATCTGGAGACGTATGCTGAACATTATTAGCCCAGGTGAGGGAGTCCCGCTCACTACAACACACGGAGCCTGAGAGCCTCAGAGGCACAGAGTCTCTGGACATATTCCCCATCTATTCCTCTCATGATTTTATACACCTCCATAAGATTACTCCTCATCCCTCCTGCGCTCCAAGGAATCATAAAAGGACTGGACAGGCTAGATGCAGGAAATATGTTCCCAATGTTGGGCGAGTCCAGAACCAGGGGGCCACACACAGTCTTAGAATAAAGGGGAGGCCATTTAAGAATGAGATGAGAAAACACTTTTTCACCCAGAGAGTTGTGAATTGGTGCCACAGAGAGCAGTGGAGGCCCAATCACTGGATGGATTTAAGAGAGAGTTAGATAGAGCTCTAGGGGCTAGTGGAATCAAGATATATGGGGAGATGGCAGGCACGGGTTATTAATTGGGGACGATCAGCCATGATCACATTGAATGGCGGTGCTGGCTCGAAGGGCCGAATGGCCTCCTCCTACACCTATTTTCTCTGTTTCTATGAGTCATGGAGACAGAGATACATGGAGTCATTGTCATGCAGCTATTGAGATAGAGAGTCATAGAGACACACAGAGTGGAAACAGGCCCTTCGGCCCAATTTTCCCATGCCGACCAACATGTCCCATCTGCACCAGTCCCACCTGCCTGCGTTTGGCCCATATCCCTCCAAACCAGTCCTATCCATGTACCTGTCTAACTGTTTCTTAAACGTTGGGATAGTCCCAGCCTCAACTACCTCCTCTGACAGCTTGTTCCATACACCCACCACCCTTTGTGTGAAAAAGTTACCCCTCGGGTTCCTATTAAATCTAGCCCCCCCCACCCCCCACCTTAAACCTATGTCCTCTGATTCTCAATCCCCCTACTTTGGGTAAGAAACTGTCCATCTACCCGATCTATTCCTCTCATGATTTTATACACCTCTATAAGATCACCCCTCATCCTCCTGCGCTCCATGGAATAGAGACCCAGCCTGCTCAACCTCTCCCTGTAGCTCACACCCTCTAGTCCTGGCAACATCCTTGAAAATCATCCCTGTACCCTTTCCAGCTTGACAACGCCTTTCTAATAACATGGTGCCCAGAACTGAATACAATACTCTAAATGCAGTCACAAACGTCTTATACAACTGTAACATGACCTCCCTACTTCTATACTCAATACTCTTGTTATGTATTCGGGATGCTGAGCGCACTTGAATAAAGGCTCGGACACGGGAGTAATCTTACAAGCTTCTTTACTACAGGACGCCACCTTGAGTCTCTCCGCACATGCGTACTTGCACAACATATCACAAGACACTAATTACATATGCTAATTACATATGCTAATTATCACATACCTAACACTCCTCCCCCTTTAACTTGGAGGCCCGTAACACCATTTATATTACCTACATAATATTCCTCCCCCTTTAACTTGGAGGCAGGTAATACCATTTCTATTACATACACCTAACACTCCTCCCCTTTTAAGTCAATTTCACCTGTACGGTATATGCTCTTTGCCTACCCACCGTTGAATAATATACTGTTACACAATGGTATTATACTTAAACCAAATACATTACCCCTTGCTTTATGAGTTCTCATTTTCTGGTTCACGTATTTGTTTTGTTTTCCTCTTGGTAGGTGGGATCTGACCCATGGCTGCAGGTTTCCATTTTCTAGCAGCTTCCTCTGCTGTTCAGTTTCCCTTCTCTGCTTATTTATCTGCTCTTGGGATAGTCCCAGCCTCAACTACCTCCTCTGACAGCTTGTTCCATACACCCACCACCCTTTGTATAAAAAAGTTACCACTCGGGTTCCTATTAAATCTAGCCCCCCCCCACCTTAAACATATGTCCTCTGATTCTCAATCCCCCTACTTTTGGTAAGAAACTGTCCATCTACCCGATCTATCCCCCTACTTTGGGTAAGAAACTGTCCATCTACCCGATCTATTCCTCTCATGATGGGCTCATGAGATTCTGCAATGCCTAACCCTTTGTCCATTGCTCAGTGAAGGAGGCTCCATGCTGGATTATATTGAAGTGTCCTAATTGCAATCGGTCCTGCCTACTTTTTTCTTGACCGATCAGCCTTTAGACTTTTCTATTAGCAGCTTCTATTCATTGTCATACATTTATTCAACCTTTTCTTGCATCATTCAAGCCTTTTCTGTTGTTCATCTACTCGCCTTCTTAAGTCACCTTTCTGGTTCTTTATCAAGAAGTAGGATCTATATTGTCTTTGCAATGCAACACTGGTTTTCCTATATTGTGTCTTTTGTGTCGTTTAAGCCTTTTCTGTTGTTTATCTATTTGTCCACTTAACTCTTTCCGATACCAACTCATACGGAGTACTGACTGCACTTTTACAGTAGCTCTCTTTTGCTTAACCCCCTGCCTAACCATCATACTCTTGTAGGCAGTCTGAATGGTAATAGTTGCATCCCCCATTGACTGATATTGCACAAACTGGGAATGCCCTATTTTGCATGCTTTGTACCATCTCTGGATCAAAATGACTGCTTGTCGCACAGCTTTGTAGCGTGCCCTTAATCGGTAACCACAGTATGCAGCTTGCAGAGTGACTACAGCCGCCTTTTGCATCAAGAAATGCTTTCTTGTAATGCACATTCTTATGAATGACTTAATACGGCGCGCTGCCTTGATTTACTCTACCAATACTCTGCGGTATAAGGCCTGAATACAAATCACTGCTTTTCTCAAACTATCATACTGTCTCACTTGGACATCTCTTATCTGGCATGCACGGTATCGTTGCTGTACCGCAATGGCAGACCAGCGTAGTTTCTTAAAATACTGACGCTGTTTATGCATCTGATAATAAGTCTGTATGACCTTGCAGGGCCGGCCTCAGGGGGTGCGGGGCCCAATTGGGAACCATTTTGGTGAACCCCAGATTCCCAGCCAAGGTGTGTCAGCCCAGTTATTTAGTATATATTATGAAATTGTACACTAGGTGCTATGGATTCTACACTGTGTGAATGACTGACTAGCTACACTGGCTTCCAACATTTACCGTAGCTGCTAATTATGTGATTGGATGCAATGACCTCGGAGACAGCGGCTGATTGGACGGGAGGAGACCTATTTGTTGATTGGACGGGAATTTTAAGGCAAGCTGGTTGGTGATTGGATGCAACCCCCTTAGAGACAGCAGCCAAATAAAATTGTCACATCTGTAACAAAAATCGCTGGTCGGTGCCAACTCAGTGGACTATCTGGTTGTATCTCCAAACCAATCTGGTTGTATCAACCAGACTATCTGGTTGTATCTCCAAACTAATCTGGTTGTATCAACCAGACTATCTGGTTGTATCTCCAAACTAATCTGGTTGTATCAACCAGACTATCTGGTTGTATCTCCAAACTAAACAGTATAACATGCAGGTACATTCATTTAAAATTAAATTCAGTGATTATTTCACATGATTTCTCACTGTCTAAAGCTCAATATCTGACCAATTTCTTTTTAACACGTTTGGTCTGCCGTGAGCATTATTCTCTCCCAAACCAGTTCATATCTAGCAAACCCATCAACGAACCAGACAGCAGTTGGACGCAGTCATAGAAACATAGAAACAAGGTGCAGGAGTAGGCCATTTGGCCCTTCGAGCCTGCACCGCCATTCAATATGATCATGGCTGATCATCCAACTCAGTATCCCATCCCTGCCTTCTCTCCACACCCTCTGATCCCTTTAGCCACAAGGGCCACATCTAACTCCCTCTTAAATATAGCCAATGAACTGGCCTCAACTACATTCTGTGGCAGAGAATTCCAGAGATTCACCACTCTCTGTGTAAAAAACGTTTTTCTCATGTCAGTCCTAAAAGATTTCCCCCTTATCCTTAAACTGTGAGCCCTTGTTCTGGACTTCCCCAACATCGGGAACAATCTTCCTGCATCTAGCCTGTCCAACCCCTTAAGAATGTTGTAAGTTTCTATAAGATCCCCCCTCAATCTTCCAAATTCTAGCGAGTACAAGCCGAGTCTATCCAGTCTTTCTTCATATGAAAGTCCTGACATCCCAGGAATCAGTCTGGTGAACCTTCTCTGCACTCCCTCTATGGCAAGAATGTCTTTCCTCAGATTTGGAGACCAAAACTGTACGCAATACTCCAGGTGTGGTCTCACCAAGACCCTGTACAACTGCAGTACAACCTCCCTGCTCCTATACTCAAATCCTTTTGCTATGAATGCTAACATACCATTCGCTTTCTTCACTGCCTGCTGCACCTGCATGCCTACTTTCAATGACTGGTGTACCATGACACCCAGGTCTCGTTGCATCGCCCCTTTTCCTAATCGGCCACCATTCAGATAATAGTCTACTTTCCTGTTTTTGCCACCAAAGTGGATAACCTCACATTTATCCACATTATACTGCATCTGCCATGCATTTGCCCACTCACCCAGCCTATCCAAGTCACCTTGCAGCCTCCAAGTTTAGAGGGGTTTAAACGGTGTAGAGATGTTTAGAGGGCTTCAGATGGGTTCAGGTGTGTTTAGAAGTGTTTAGAGGGGAATAGAGGGGGCTAGAGGGGGTTTAGAAGTGTTCAGAGGGTCCCAGAGGGGTTTAGAGACGTTATAAGCCCCCCCATGAGAAATTGTATTTCTCTGAAATTGAAGAGTGACATAAAGCTGGAGTAACTCAGCAGGACAGGCAGCGCAGCGACTCTGGAGAGAAGACCCTTCTTCAGACTAAACTGAACTCTCGTCGGTGAGAGTACTTGTGATTGGCTGAAGAAGGGTCTCGACCAGAAACGCAACCCTCTCCCCAGAGCCCCTGCCCGTCCCCCTGAGCCACCTTCAACTTCAGAGCCAAACAATAAACACAGTGCTGGAGGAACTCAGCGGGCAAAGCGGCTGCCTCACCCGCTGAGTTTCTCCAGCATTTTTGTCTACCGCTAAACGTCGATGATTCCGGGAATGCTGATGCGACAGGGTGATAGAGAGGGAGTGGGAGAGCTAGAGGGAGACAATATGGGGAGCGGGAGAGAGAGAGAGCGAAAGACAGAGAGACACGACGTGGGTCGGTAGGTGAATGACTAACCTGCACACCAAGAAGAAGCCCCTTCTCGCGGTCCGGGGCCCTCACTCATGATGAGGAGTTTAAAGAAATTCTCAATGTGTCATCGATCCACATTCCTCAGTAAATGTAATTGTGTTTTAAACAAGTTTTATTGACGCCGTGTGAATTTTATTCAAAGGAACATGACGTTATTAATACTCATTCAAAACACAATAACATTTACTGAGGAATGTGGATGGATGCAGATTAATGACATTGTATAACAACTTGTTAACTACTTCATGTTAAGAAGTGCTAACAGTACGAGTTAACAAATCGTTTGTGTCTGATGGCCGTGCAGCGGTTGTTATACATGTTCGTTTAAAAAAAAAATTCGGATGGCGAATTAAAAAAAAAATCTTTATTTAACAAAGAGAAATCGTATTTACGTACGAAATACGGAACATTAGTGCGGGGCCCCCATTAGGAGCAATCGGTCAAATCGGCTTAAGGCCAGCCCTGTGACCTTGGCAGATTTATGCATGCACTGCAGTTGCTTTCGAACAAGCATTGCTCGGTAGGCTGCCTGAAGCAGTACAACACTGCTGCGTACCTTCATGTAAGTTTTGCGATCACTTACCATTTGAAGGTGTGCCCTATAATGGGTTTGCACTATTATAGCTGCTAATCTCATTGCCTTGTATTGACGGTATACTCTATGCATTCTAAATGCTGCTTGTATTTCCGTTGCTGCCTTCTGTTTGTTCCGGATCTCTCTCCGTACCTTCATACCCCTAAATGCAGCTTGAATAACTAGAGTTGCCCTTTGAATGGCAATTTTCCTTTGTCTTTGACTCCTTTTCCTTTGCCTTTTACCTTTGGCCTTTTCCCTTTGCACTTGACTTTGGTCCCTTTGGACTTGACTTGTGTCCCTTTGGACTTGACTTGTGTCCCTTTGCACTTGACTTTGGTCCCTTTGCACTTGACCTTGGTCCCTTTGCACTTGACCTTGGTCCCTTTGCACTTGACCATTGTCCTTTTGCACTTGACCTTTGTCCTTTTGCACTTGACCTTTGTCCTTTTGCACTTGACCTTTGTCCTTTTGCACTTGACCTTTGTCCTTTTGCACTTGACCATGGTCCCTTTGCACTTGACCCATGTCCTTTTGCACTTGACCTTTGTCCTTTTGTACTTGACCTTGGTCCCTTTGCACTGGACCCATGTCCTTTTGCACTTGACCTTTGTCCTTTTGCACTTGACCTTTGTCCTTCTGCACTTGACCTTTGTCCACTGAGGGACTCCCTACCTTCTTTAGTTCAGGCTCCTTGCCTCTGGATGCCCTTGGAGGTTTTGGCGAGAAATGAGCCATTAATACCTCCTCGTACGTTTTATCCGTGGGCGCTGCTGGCAGCAGTAACGTACGTAAGGTATGATAACCCTCTCTTCCTATGCCTAATATGAACCATGCTCTCTTCTTCTCCTCTGTAGTGATATAATTAGAAATGAACGAAACCTCCAAGACTTCAGTCCATTTCTCAAAATTGCACCCAGATTCCAACTGGGGCCACTTTCCTACAATTGAAGTAGCCGTGTTACACTGTTGCTATTCAGGTACACTACGTTCTGTTCTCTCACACAGTGTTCTCTGCACTGGACTTATTTATTTTACATTCTAAGAGATTATCCAGCTCACTGACTATTACTTAATCTTATAATAATAGATTTATAGTAATAACCAACATTTCAGGTTAACGCCAACTAGAACATTTTAAACCATATTCCTTCTATGCACACAGATTTACTTAAATTATTGATAACAGTGACCCATACATTAAATCCAAACAGCCATGCTTTAACTGTGACAATGCGGACTTTTATTATGAAGGCTTTCACTGCTCCAGCTTGCTGCTTGTGGACTCCGATGCCTTCTTAACCTCTCCAGCCGTCCCCACCGGTAACTTTTGCTGTGGGCCTCACCGGACTTCCACTGCTGCTTTCAGGCTGGCTTTTGCTGGCCCGCTTGCCTGCTGACCTTCCTCTCCACCACTGCTCTGCCGACTTGCCTGCCCGCTGTCTCCACAGCCCTCCCGGCTGCTACTGGACCCGCTGCACGGGCTCGTCGCTGGCTCCCGTGGTCACCCTGCGCAAGGTGAAGGTGAAGGTGAGTCGCTGCTCTTCTGCTGCTGGTCCCCGCTGCTCCAAGCGCCGGGACTGTGCCTCTCAGCTTTCTCAGCCTTCTCCCCTCTCGGCCGTCTCCCGCGACCGGGCTTTCCCTGCTTCACTCCCCCGACTGGGCTGACACTGCTCCCGACCGGGCTGCAGTGTTTGAGTGCTGTGTCCCGCTTGTCTCGCGCGGACCCACTCTTCGCTCGGGGCCGGACTTCCTTTCACGTCCGGGCTTTCCCCGCTCTCGGCCGTCCTCCGCGACCGGGCTTTCACGGCTCTTGGCTTCTCTCCGCTTCTCTCGCGGGCCTGTCCGCTTTTCTGCTCACAGTCGGGCTGACTCTGATCCTGACCGGGCCTTCTTTACTTTCTTCCCCCACCGGGCTGACTGTTCCCGGTTGGGCTGAAGACTCAGCCTCTGTCGGTGGCTCTCTGGACCTGTCCGTGGCCTACATGGTACGAGGCCCTCACCCGACGTCTGTGGCTGCTACTGGGGCTGGCCGTGGGCTACACGGTCCTCTTCCGTCGGTGCTTCTCAGGACCTGTCCGTGGCCTTCACGGTACTAGGCCCCCACCCGACGTCTGTGGCTGCTACTGGGGCTGGCCGTGGGCTACACGGTCCTCTTCCGTCGGTGGCTCTCTGGACCAGTCCGTGGCCTTCACGGTACTAGGCCCCCACCTGACATCTGGGGCTGGCCGTGGGCTACACGGTCCTCTTCCGTCGGTGGCTCTCTGGACCTGTCCGTGGCCTTCATGGTACTAGGCCCCCACCCGACGTCTGTGGCGGGGACCACGAGCCCTCACGCGACGTTTGAGGTTCAAACGACGGACGTTTAACTGCCTTGCTTGTTTTCCGTCGCTCTTCCCTGAGCTATTGCTTCCCGTTCCTACCGTTTTTCTTTTCTTTTTCTTTTTTCCTTTTGATGCCAATTCAAAACCATTTGGCGCCAAATCGTTAGGCTTCGTGCTGTTCCACTTTGTTTCCAAATACACTTCTTTTTTTTTTTTAACTTTGTTTTTGATTCTTCTTGCTGGCCTTGTTCTTACCTTCGTTCTTTTATCCTCGTCGCCAATTGTTATGTATTCGGGATGCTTAGCACACTTGAATAAAGGCTCGGACACGGGAGTAATCTTACAAGCTTCTTTACTACAGAACGCCACCTTGAGTCTCCCCGCACATGCGTACTTGCACAACATATGACAAGACACTCATTACATATGCTAATTATCACATACCTAACAACTCTGGCTGATGAAGGCCTAAGTGCCAAAGCCTTTTTGACCACCCCATCTCACTGCGACTCGACCTTCAAGGAACCATGCACCTGCACCCCTAGATCCCTCTGCTCTCCAACACTACCCAGAGGCCGACCATTCACTGTGTAGGTCCTGCCCTTGTTAGACGGCCCAAAATACAACACCTCACATTTCTCTGTATTAAATTCCATCAACCATTCCTCAGCCCACATGGCCAATCGATCCAGATCCTGCTGCAATCTTTCACAACCATCTTCACTATCTGCAAAACCGCCCACTTTTATTACAACCCAGCGTTATGAATAACTTCAAGTAACCCTTGCAAACTTGCTAATCTTGCCCTGTATGTTCTCATCCAAATCATTGATGTAGAAGGTAAGGGGCTGGGTTTGAGGCCTGGGTTTGGGGCCTGGGTTTGGGGCCTTGGAGTGAGGCCTGAGGCCTGATTGGTGCCTTGGAGTGAAGCCTGAGGCTCGAAACCTGGGTTAGGGGCCTGGGAGTGAGGCCTAGGTTTGAGGCCTGGACGTGAAGACAGGGGCCTGGGCGTGAAACCAGAGGCCTGGGGGTGAAGCCAGAGACCTGGGCATGAAGCCAGAGGACTGGGGGGTGAAGCCTAAGGCCTTGGAACAGAGTTTGAGACCTGGGTTTGGGGCCTGGGAGTGAAGCCTGAGGCTTGAAGCCTGGGTTAGGGGCCTGGGAGTGAGGCCTAGGTTTGAGGCCTGGACGTGAAGACAGGGGCCTGGGCGTGAAGCCAGAGGCCTGGGGGTGAAGCCAGAGACCTGGGCGCGAATCCAGAGGCCTGGGGGTGAAGCCAGAGGCCTGGGGATGAAGCCAGAGGCCTGGGGGGGGGGGGGTGAAGCCTAAGGCCTGGGGGTGAAGCCAGAGACCTGGGCGTGAAGCCAGAGGACTGGAGGGGTGAAGCCTAAGGCCTGGGGCCAGAGTTTGAGACCTGGGTTTGGGGCCTGGGAGTGAAGCCTGAGGCTTGAAGCCTGGGTTAGGGACCTGGGAGTAAGGCCTAGGTTTGAGGCCTGGGCGTTAAGACGGGGCCTGGGCATGAAGCCAGAGGCCTGGGGGTGAAGCCAGAGGACTGGGGGGTGAAGCCTAAGGCCTGGGGCCATAGTTTGAGACCTGGGTTTGGGGCCAGGGAGTGAAGCCTGCAGCCTGGGCCTGTACTAACCTCTCTCTCCCCCCCCTCTCTCCCCCAGTGCCTGCAGCCCTGACGCTGGAGCCCAGCAACGGCCCACCCTGAGCTGCTTCTGTCGACCGACCTGTGCGGCGTGTGCCTGGGGGACACGTGGCGGGAGGTGCCGAACAACCCGGAGCGCTTCGACGACTGCGTGAGCGTGCTGTCGACGCAGGGCTTCTCGTCGGGCCGCCATTACTGGCAGGTGGAGGTGGGCGGGAAGACCATGTGGGACGTGGGGCTGTGCCGCGAGTCGGTCAGCCGCAAGGGCAGCATCATCCTCTCCCCGGATGACGGCTTCTGGACCATCTGGCTGCGCAACGGCAGCGAGTACGAGGCCCTGTCCACCCCCTCGGCCCTGCTCTCCCTGCCCGCACGGCCCACCACCATCGGGGTCTTCCTGGACTATGACGGGGGCCACGTCTCCTTCTACAATGCTGACGACATGTCCCTCATCTACACCTTCTCCGACACCTTCAGCGAGAGACTCTTCCCCTACTTCAGCCCCGGAGAGAGCGACGGGGGAAAGAACGCACAGCCCCTGCGCCTCTGCGGCCTACGTCTGTAGGCCTCGGGTATTTTTCACAGCAGAGATGAACTAACACCCCCCAACCCCCCTCACCGGTGCGGATATTTTCATGCAGTACTTTGTAAAGGACTTCCTTTTCTTCCCCCCCCCTTTCCCCTCCCCTTTCCCCTCCCTCTTTCACTTTCCCTTTCCCTTTCCCTTTCCCTTTCCCTTCCCCTTCCCCTTCCCCTTCCCCTTTCCACTTTCCCTACCACCAAGAGGATGCAGGGATGGTGATTTATCTCTGGGACAGACTGGTGTGGGACTGGGGAGTAGGCCTTGGACGGGGCTGTGTAGGCCCGTGACTGGGGTCTGGGGCCTGTGTAGGCCCGTGACTGGGGTCTGGGGCCTGTGTAGGCCTGGGGCTGGGGTCTGGGGCCTGTGTGGGACTGGGCTTTGGGGCCTATGTGGGTCTGTGTGGGACTGGGGTCTGGGGCTTGCGTGGGCCTGTGTAGGTCTGGGACTGGGGCCTGTTTGGGCCTGTATAGGCCTGGGACTGGGGTCTGAGGCCTGTGTGGGCCTGGGATTGAGGTGTGGGCCTGGGATTGGGGAGAGGGCCTGAGACTGGGTTGTGAGGCCAGAGTGTGCCTGTGTGGGCCTGGGACTGGGCTATGGAGACTGTCAGAGTTGTGATTACATCAGTGGAAATACAGCGGTTCTTCGCCCTTGACTGTCACTCCCTTCGTAGGAATAAAAGCGTAGACTATTTTCGAAATGGGGAGAGAATCCAGAAATCGGAGGTGCAAAGGGACTTGGGAATGCTGGTACAGGATTCCCAAAAAGTTAATTTGCAAATCGAATCGGTGGTAAATAAGGCAAACTCAATGCTAGCATTTATTTCAAGAGGGCTAGAATACATAAACAGGGATGTAACGCTGAGGCTCTATAAGGCGCTGGTCAGGCCGCATTTGAAGTATTGTGAGCAGTTTTGGGCCCCATATCTGAGGAAGGATGTGCTGGCTCTGGGGAGGGTCCAGAGGAGGTTTACGGGAATGATCCCAGGAATGAGTGCGTTAACCTATGATGAGCGTTTGACGGCACTGGGCCTGTACTCGCTGGAGTTTAGAAGGATGAAGGGGGTGGAGGATGCCTCATTGAAACTGAACAGTCCTCTCATTAGCTATAAGCTGATGTAATGGAGATGTGTGAGGTACATCTTTCACACACAGAGAGTGATGGGGGCCGAATGGCCTAATTCTGCTCCCATCACTTAATGCCTCATGTGGAGGGTGGAAGTATATAGCCCTTGCAGGCTGTTCACCCCCTTCTTCATCGACTCAGCCTTGTTCCACTGTCCTCCGGTTCAATTTTACCTCTTTTATGCCTCGTGGTCACCTTCCCCTCAGCCGACAACGAACCATTCCACATTTCCTTGATCGGCGTCTGCTTTGATCAGTCCTTTTCACACCTCACCATTCCGCATCTCGTCTCCCTCTCATATCCGTTCTAAATGACCTACCCCTTATTCTTAAACCGTGGCCCCTGGTTCTGGGCTCCCCCAACATCGGGAACATGTTTCCTGCCTCTAGCGTGTCCAAACCCTTAATAATCTTCTATGTTTCAATAAGAGTCCCTCTCATCCTTCTAAACTCCATAGTATACAAGCCCAGTCGCTCCATTCTTTCAACATATGACAGTCCCGCCAATCCCGGGAATTAACCTTGTAAACCTACGCTGCACTCCCTCAATAGCAAGAATGTCCTTCCTCAAATTTGGAGGCCAAAACTGCACACAATACTCCAGGTGTGGTCTCACTAGGGCTCTGTACAACTGCAGAAGGACCTCTTTGCTCCTATCCTATACAGAGTTTGTACGTTCTCCCCGTGGCCTGCGTGGGTGTTCTCCGAGATCTTCGGTTTTCCTCCCACACTCCAAAGACATACAGGTTTTGTAGGTTAATTGGCTTTGGTATAAAACGTAAATTGCCCTAGTGTATGCCGGATAGTGTTAGTGTGCGGGGATCGCTGGTCGGTGCAGACTCGGTGGGCCGAAGGGCCTGTTTCTGCGCTGTATCTCTAACCTAAACTAAAGTTGGTGTGCTCGGCCTCAGGAGAGAGGGATTGGGGCCGAAGACAAACACAAAAAGCTGGAGTAACTCAGCGGGACAGGCAGCATCTCTGGAGAACAGAAATGGGTGACGTTTCGGGTCGAGACCCTTCTTCAGACTGAGAGTCAGGGGGGAGGGAAACCGAGAGATACAGATGGTACTTAGGACAAATAAACAAGGAATGACCAAAGAATGTGGAGCCCACAATGGTCCATTGTTGGCCTGTGGGATAGGTGCTAACAACAGCGGAAGCCAACAGGACAACAATGAAACTAGTACGACAACTAGGGTTGGTGAGGGGATGGAGAGAGAGGGAAAGCAAGGGCTACTTGAAGTTAGAGAAGTCAATGTTCATACCGCTGGGGTGTAAACTACCCCAAGCGAAATATGAGGTGCTGTTCCTCCAATTAGTGCTGGGCCTCACTCTGACAGTGGAGGAGGCCCAGGACAGAAAGGTCAGTGTGGGAATGGGAGGGGGAGTTGAAGTGTTGAGCGCAGATTGGGAGCGCAGGGAGCTGGAATAGGCTCGAAGGGCCGAACAGCCACGTAAGTAAGAGGTTGGTGAATCCTTCGGTCAGCAGCACTCGGAAGGAGTGGAGTCCCCATTTAATCCCAGTTGTGCGACACGGGCCTCACATCCACCTCCCGGTGAGGTTTGTGCAGATTGTCCCACGAGGTATGCAAAGGGTAGCCATATAAAGGGCACCGCCAATGTCACACAGAATCCCCCTCCTCTGTTCTCAGACGGTCAATGCCTGCTCCAAATGCATTCTTTTTCTTCGCTAAACCAGAACGCAGACAAAAATGTGTGGAAAGGTGTTAATATGTGCATGAAACTGTGTCTCCTGGGACTAATACAGCTAACTGGTCGGTGTAAAGTGTACGGAATCAAGACTGTATATCTCAGGATTTGTCAGAGAATAAAA
>NW_022630565.1:33548-123218 GCF_010909765.2 Amblyraja radiata | reverse complement strand
GTCGGAGGGGCCGTAGACGCAGATTGGCAGCCACGCTTCCGTCAGTCTGCCCCAGGGCAGCTGTGGCTACAGAAGTAGCTTACCACCACCGAGTGTGACTGAGGAATGTATGAATAATGCGATGTAAAGCGCCTTGAGTATTAGAAAGGCGCTATATAAATCCCATCCATTATTATTATTATTAAAATAACAAAAACTGCTGGTGGTGGCACCTGACGAGTTGACAAAGTTGCCGACAACGTTATAAAAAGTACTCCTTCAGGAAGGAGATGAGGAGGAATTTCTTTAGTCAGATGGTGGTGAATCTGTGGGATTCTTTGCCGCAGACGGCTGTGGAGGCCACAAGTCAGTGGATATATTTAAGGCAGAGGTAGATAGATTGTTGATTAGTGTGGGTGTCAGGGGCTATGGGGAGAAGGCAGGAGAATGGGGTTAGGAGGGAGAGATAGATTTCGCCTCCATGTCGCCTCCCTCGTGGCCTAACAGCATGGATTGGAGCGGCCTTTCCCGGAGTCGGGCGCCGGAGCATCAACAGCAGGTGAAGCGTGGACTTTCCATTGTGGAGCGGGCGAACCCTTGCCGGGGGTCGCCAGAGAGGAGTGCTCTGATCGCTGGCATGGTGACTGGCATCATGGGGGCTGTGATCTGTGGAGCTTCTAGCTGCGGGCGTGGCGTGGACTTACCATCCGCAGCCTGGGATCCCTTGCCGGGGACCGCCAGAGAAGAGCTCCGACCGCCGGCCTGCGCCTATAACATCCTGAAGCCGCGGTCTCCGGTAGGAAAGTGCTGATTCGGGACCTCCAAGCCACGGAGTGTGTTTGACTGGTCCCGACGTCGGAGTTTTGATCATCCCGACGAGAGGGGCGGTAGATCGGGCCGTCCGTAGCGGCGACTACAGAGGGATTATAGCCCCGACCACGGGTGTACAAAGGAGGACTGACTGAAACATAGAAACATAGAAATTTGGTGCAGGAGTAGGCCATTCGGCCCTTTGAGCCTGCACCGCCATTCAATATGATCATGGCTGATCATCCAACTCAGTATCCTGTACCTGCCTTCTCTCCATACCCTCTGATCCCTTTAGCCACAAGGGCCACATCTAACTCCCTCTTAAATATAGCCAATGAACTGGCCTCAACTACCTTCTGTGGCAGAGAGTTCCAGAGATTCACCACTCTCTGTGTGAAAAAAGTTCTTCTCATCTCGGTTTTAAAGGATTTCCCCCTTATCCTTAAGCTGTGACCCCTTGTCCTGGACTTCCCCAACATCGGGAGCAATCTTCCTGCATCTAGCCTGTCCAACCCCTTAAGAATTTTGTAAGTTTCTATAAGATCTCTTCACAATCTCCTAAATTCTAGAGAGTATAAACCAAGTCTATCCAGTCTTTCTTCATAAGACAGTCCTGACATCCCAGGAATCAGTCTGGTGAACCTTCTCTGCACTCCCTCTATGGCAATAATGTCCTTCCTCAGATTTGGAGACCAAAACTGTACGCAATACTCCAGGTGTGGTCTCACCAAGACCCTGTACAACTGCAGTAGAACCTCCCTGCTCCTATACTCAAATCCTTTTGCTATGAAAGCTAACATACCATTCGCTTTCTTCACTGCCTGCTGCACCTGCATGCCTACTTTCAATGACTGGTGTACCATGACACCCAGGTCTCGCTGCATCTCCCCTTTTCCTAATCGGCCACCATTTAGATAATAGTCTGCTTTCCTGTTTTTGCCACCAAAATGGATAACCTCACATTTATCCACATTATACTGCATCTGCCAAACATTTGCCCACTCACCCAGCCTATCCAAGTCACCTTGCAGTCTCCTCGCATCCACCTCACAGCTAACACCATCCTCGAAAAATTCTATAAGATTCGTCAGACATGATTTACCTTTTGTAAATCCATGCTGACTTTGTCCAATGAGTTCACCACTTTCCAAATGTGCTGCTATCCCATCTTTAATAACTGACTCTAGCAGTTTCCCCACTACCGATGTTAGACTAACTGGTCTGTAATTCCCCGTTTTCTCTCTCCCTCCCTTCTTAAAAAGTGGGGTTACGTTTGCTACCCGCCAATCCTCAGGAACTACTCCAGAATCTAAAGAGTTTTGAAAGATTATTTTCTGGAGCTACTTCCTTAAGTACTCTGGGATGCAGCCTATCTGGCCCTGGGGATTTATCGGCCTTTAATCCATTCAACTTTGTGCCTTCCACCACAGTGAAGAATGCTGTGGTGGATGTTTGTGTTAAATTCTATTGTGTATTGTGTGTTCTTTTTAAGTGTATCGCTGCTGGCAAATTCATTTCACTGCACCTTCGGGTGCATGCGACAAATAAAATTGACTTTGACTTTGACCTTATATGTCCCAGATAGGACAATGAAATTCTTGCTCGCTGCAGCATAACAGAATATATAAACATAGTGCACTCTAAACAATTTATTTATAAAGTGATACGTACTGTACCCACATAGTAAAAACAAAGTCTAGTCTATGTAATTCAGAGCTTAATGGAGGTTTAATACCCTGAGGGGAAGGAGCTGTTCGTGAAGTCGTCACTTTATTTGTCTCAAGCTTGTCTTGACTGGCAACCCAGATCAATTTTCAAAAATATGCTCTCCTTTTATTGAATTTCTTAGAAACATAGAAAATAGGTGCAGGAGTAGGCCATTCGGCCCTTCGAGCCTGCACCGCCATTCAATATGATCATGGCTGATCATCCAACTCAGTATCCTGTACCTGCCTTCTCTCCATACCCCCTGATCCCTTTAGCCACAAGGGCCACAACTAACTCCCTCTTAAATATAGCCAACGAACTGTGGCCTCAACTACCTTCTGTGGCAGAGAATTCCAGAGATTCACCACTCTCTGTGTAAAAAATGATTTTCTCATCTCGGTCCTAAAAGATTTCCCCTTTATCCTTAAACTGTGACCCCTTGTTCTGGACTTCCCCAACATCGGGAACAATCTTCCTGCATCTAGCCTGTCCAACCCCTTAAGAATTTTGTAAGTTTCTATAAGATCCCCCCTCAATCTTCTAAATTCTAGCGAGTACAAGCCGAGTCTATCCCGTCTTTCTTCATATGAAAGTCCTGACATCCCAGGAATCAGTTTGGTGAACCTTCTCTGTACTCCCTCTATGGCAAGAATGTCTTTCCTCAGATTAGGAGACCAAAACTGTACGCAATACTCCAGGTGTGGTCTCACCAAGACCCTGTACAACTGCAGTCTATCCAGTCTTTCTCAGGCCCGTACGAAGCTTTTTAAAAAGGGGGGTGGCATGACAGGATTACAAAAAACTTAACGTGAAATAATGTGCGCGCTGCGCACGTCACGAGCGCAAAGCGTGAAGTCCCTCGATGCCAGGGTCCAGGGCCCGCTTAAGGGCCCTGGAAGCTCAGGGGTTTTAGATGCTTTCTGATGCATTCTGAGCCTTGTTTTGGAGCATTTTTGCACCAAATTTATGACCAATATTTCAGAAATTAACAGGAATCTGAGGTAGCTTTTTCACACAAAGGGTGCTGGGTGTATGGAACGAGCTGCCAGAGGAGGTAGTTAAGGCTGGGACTGAGACATTTGGACACGTACATGGATAGGACAGATTTAGATGGATCTGGGCCAAACGCGTGTGAGTGGGACTAGTTTAGATGTCAGTCGGTGTGGGCAAGTTGCGCTGAAGGGCCTGTTTCCACACTGCATCATTCTATGACTAAAAAGTGAAGAAGAAAAATGCATGTAGATAAGTAGAGCAGATTTGAAAGAGGAGTGAAATGTAAAGGCAGAGAGAGGTTTATGGGTGGAAAGGAACATAGGAAAGGGGAGGGGGAGAGTGGGCTTGGGCAGATGCTTGAAGAGAAAATAGTCACAAAGTGCTGGAGTAACTCAGCGGGTCAGGCAGCATCTGTGGAGAACATGGATAGGTGACATGTCACAGAGTGCTGGAGTAACTCAGTGGGTCAGGCAGCATCGCTGGAGAACATGGATAGGTGACATGTCACAGAGTGTTCAAAAGGGAACTGCAGATGCAGGAATATCGAAGGTACACAAAATTGCTGGGGAAACTCAGCGGGTGCAGCAGCATCTATGGAGCGAAGGAAATAGGCGACGTTTCGGGCCGAAACCCTTCTTCACAGGTAGCATCTCTGGAGAACATGGATAGATTATATTTCAGGTCAAGACCGTTCTTCAGTAATATTCATGATGTGCCATGCATAGACATTCTTGAATGTTACCCACACCATCGTGAGCTACTTTGTTACGGTGCTTGCCCTCTCCTATAAAGTCTCTGCTGCCTTGGGTGATGCAGGACAGGACACGAGCTTTGGGACACGGTGTGAAGCTGTTGCCGTCTGTCCCAGCCTGGTAAAAACCTGGATGGAGTGGATTTGGAGATGGGATTTGGCCCAGTGGGGGTCAGTTGGGGTGGCGTGGGCCCAGCGGTGGTGGCGTGGGCCCAGCGGGGGTGGCGGGGGATGTTTCCACTTGTGGGAGAGTCTAGGACCAGTGGCCACAGCCTCAGAATTAAAAGACATTCCTTTCGGAAGGAGGTGAACAGGAATTTCTTAAGTCAGAGGGTGGTGAACTGTGGAATTCATTGCCACAGACAGCTGTGGAGGTCAAGTCAATGGACATTTTTCAGGAGGAGATTGATAGATTCTTGATTGATACGGGTGTCAGAGGTAATGGGGAGAAGGCAGGAGAATGGGTTTGAGTGGGAAAGATAGAGTAATACAGTGTGGAATCAGGCCCTTCGGCCCAGCATGTCCCATCTGCACTAGTCCCACCTGCCCACGTTTGATCCATATCCCTCCGAACCTGTCCTATCCATGTACCTGTCTAACTCTTTCTTAAATGTTGCGATAGTCCCTGCCTCAACTACCTCCTCTGGCAGCTTGTTCCATACACCTACCACCCTTTGTGTGAAAAACATACCCCACAGATTCCTATTAAATCTTTTGCCCTTCACCTTAAACTTATGTCCTCTGCTGCTCGATTCACTTACTCTGAGCAAAAGACTCAACCATATCTATTCAAATCATGATTTTATACACTTCTATTAGATCATCCCTCATCCTCCTGTGTCCCAGCCTACTCAACCTCTCCCTATAGCTCTGGCCCTCTAGTCCTGGCAACATCCTCGTAAATCTTCACTGTACCCTTTCCAGTTTGATGACATATTTCCTATAACATGGTGCCCAGAACTGAATACAATACTCTGAATGCGGCCTCACCAACTTCTTATGCAACTGCAACATGACCTCCGAACTTCTATACTCAGCCTGACCCGCTGAATTACTCCAGCACTCTGTGAAACATCACATAACAGGGCAAGATTAGCAAGTTTGCTGATGATACAGAAGTGAGTGGTTTTGCAGATAGTGAAGATGGTTGTGAAAGATTGCAGCAGGATCTGGATCAATTAGCCAGGTGGGCAGAGGAATGGTTGATGGTTGCATGGTTCCTTGAAGGTCGTGTCACAGGTATATCAGGTGGTCAAAAAGTATTTTGGCACTTTGGCCTTCGTCAGTATTGAGTACAGAAGTTTGGAGATCTTTCCCTCTCAAACCCATTCTCCTGCCTTCTCCCCATTACCTCCGATAGCCGTATCAATCAAGAATCTATCAATCTCCTCCCAGTGGGGGTGGCGGGTGTGGCGTGGGCCCAGCGGGAGTCAGCGGGGGTGGCGTGGACCCAGCGGGTGCAGTGGGGTGGCAGTGGGGTCCAGCGGGGGTGGAGTGGGCCACCAGGGGTGGCGTGGGCAAGGGGGTGGCGTGGGCCCAGCGGGGTGGCGTGCCCAGGGGGGTGGCGTGGGCCAAGCGGTGGGGTAGGTGCAGCGGGGTGGCGTGGGCCCAGCGGGGGTCAGGGGGTGGCGTGGGCCAGGGGGGTCAGTGGGGTGGGTGTGGCACCAGCGGGGTGTCAGTGGGGGTGGTGTGGGCCCAGCGGGGGTGGCATGGGCCCAGCGGGGGTCAGCGGGGGTGGCGTGGGCCCAGCGGAGGTCAGCGGGGGTGGCATGGGCCCAGCGTGGGTGGCGTGGGCCCAACCGGTTAGCGTGGGCCCAGCGGGGGTGGCATGGACCCAGCGGGGGTGGCGTGGGCCCAGCGGGAGTGGCGTGGGCCCAGCAGGGGTGGCGTAGGCCCAGCGGGGGTGGCGTGGGCCCAGCGGGGGTGGCGTGGGCCCAACAGTGGTCAGCAGGGGTGGTGTGGGCGGGAGATGGCTTGGGCCCCGGCGGTGGGGGGAGGTGAGGGAAGCGGGCCCCACCGCAGCGGCGTCTGGTGTTGGGGTTACAGCCGCTGGGTTCAGATTCAGCCACTCCCGCCCGGCGACGGGAGAACGGAGAACTGGCCGTTTCCAAAGTGGAAACGCTGATTTTCCCCCCCGATTAATTTATTTATTTTGATTTTTTCTTACTCTGGGGGGGGGAAAGGGGGGGGTGCGGTCGCACCCAACGCACCCCCCCCTTCGGACGGCCATGTTTCTTCATATGAAAGTCCTGACATCCCAGGAATCAGTCTGGTGAACCTTCTCAGTACTCCCTCTATGGCAAGAATGTCCTTCCTCAGATTAGGAGACCAAAACTGTACGCAATACTCCAGGTGTGGTCTCACCAAGACCCTGTACAACTGCAGTAGAACCTCCCTGCTCCTATACTCAAATCCTTTTGTTATGAATGCTAACATACCATTCGCTTTCTTCACTGCCTGCTGCACCTGCATGCCTACTTTCAATGGTACACAAAAATGCTGGAGAAACTCAGCGGGTGCAGCAGCATCTATGGAGCGAAGGAAATAGGCAACGTTTCGGGCCGAAACCCTTCTTCAGACTGATCGGGGGTGGGGGGGGGGGGGCGGGGACAAGAAAGGAAAAAGGAGGAGGAGCCCGAAGGCTGGGGGATGGGAGGAGACAGCAGGGGGACTAAGGAAGGGGAGGAGACAGCAAGGACTAACAAAATTGGGAGAATTCGATGTTCATGCCCCCAGGATGCAGACTCCACAAGCGGAATATGAGGTGCTGTTCCTCCAATTTACGGTGTTGCTCACTGTGGCCATGGAGGAGACCCAGGACAGAGAGGTCGGATACGGAGTGGGAGGAGGAGTTGAAGTGCTGAGCCACCGGGAGATCAGCTTGGTTATTGCGGACCGAGCGGAGGTGTTTGGCGGAACGATCGCCCAGCCTCCGCTTGGTCTCACCGATGTAGATCTGCTGACATCTAGAGCAGCGGATGCAGTAGATGAGGTTGGAGGAGATACAGGTGAACCTTTGTCGCACCTGGAACGACTGCTTGGGTCCTGGAACGGAATCGAGGGGGGAGGTAAAGGGACAAGTGTTGCATCTCTTGCGGTTGCAACGGAAAGTGCCCGGGGAGGGGGTGGTACGAGAGGGAAGGGAAGAATTGACCAGGGAGTTATGGAGGGAGCGGTCTTTACGGAAGGCAGACATGGGGAAGATGTGTTGGGAAGATGTGGCGAGTGGTGGGGTCACGTTGGAGGTGGCTAAACTGACGGAGGATTATTTGTTGTATGTGACGGCTGGTGGGGTGAAAGGTGAGGACTAGGGGGACTCTGCCCTTGTTGCGAGTGCGGGGATGGGGAGAGAGAGCAGTGTTACGGGGTATGGAAGAGACCCTGGTGCGAGCCTCATCTATGGTGGAGGAGGGGAATCCCCGTTCCCTGAAGAATGAGGACATTTCAGATGTCCTGGTGTAGACGGAGGAATTGGGAGTAGGGGATGGAGTCCTTACAGGAAGCAGGGTGGGAAGAAGTGTAGTCCAGATAGCCATGGGAGTCAGTGAGTTTATTACTTTTAATGACTGGTGTACCATGACACCCAGGTCTCGTTGCATCTCCCCTTTTCCTAATCGGCCACCATTCAGATAATAGACTACTTTCCTGTTTTTGCCTCCAAAGTGGATAACCTCACATTTATCCACATTATACTGCAACAGCATAATAGAAACATAAAAACATAGAAATTAGGTGCAGGAGTAGGCCATTCGGCCCTTCGAGCCTGCACCGCCATTCAATATGATCATGGCTGATCATCCAACCCAGTATCCTGTACCTGCCTTCTCTCCATACCCTCTGATCCCCTTAGCCACAAGGGCCACATCTAACTCCCTCTTAAATATAGCCAATGAACTGGCCTCGACTACCCTCTGTGGCAGAGAGTTCCAGAGATTCACCACTCTCTGTGTGAAAAAAGTTCTTCTCATCTCGGTTTTAAAGGATTTCCCCCTTATCCTTAAGCTGTGACCCCTTGTCCTGGACTTCCCCAACATCGGGAGCAATCTTCCTGCATCTAGCCTGTCCAACCCCTTAAGAATTTTGTAAGGTTCTATAAGATCCCCTCTCAATCTCCTAAATTCTAGAGAGTATAAACCAAGTCTATCCAGTCTTTCTTCATAAGACAGTCCTGACATCCCAGGAATCAGTCTGGTGAACCTTCTCTGTACTCCCTCTATGGCAATAATGTCCTTCCTCAGATTTGGAGACCAAAACTGTACGCAATACTCCAGGTGTGGTCTCACCAAGACCCTGTGCAACTGCAGTAGAACCTCCCTGCTCCTATACTCAAATCCTTTTGCTATGAAAGCTAACATACCATTCGCTTTCTTCACTGCCTGCCGCACCTGCATGCCTACTTTCAATGACTGGTGTACCATGACACCCAGGTCTCGCTGCATCTCCCCTTTTCCTAGTCGGTCACCATTTAGATAATGGTCTGGTTGAACACAAACTCAAAACCGACGCTAGGGTCGGGTGAGCGGGCGTATGGAAGGGCAGTGGGATATATCTCCGCTTCTTTCACTCCTTCGTTAGTTCTGGGATTTTCCTTTTTACTTTTTCGTGTTTTTCTTGAAGTTTTTTCTTTTCTTTTTCTTTCTCTTTTTTCCTTTTTCTTTTTTTCCGATCCAGTAATTAGTTCATAAAATGTTAAAACCGAAGCAGCACGAAAATTGTATGACTGTTATGTCGATCATTGTCTCTTTGTACAATTGCTTCGAATATAAATAAATATTTAAAAAAATTAAATTGAGAATAAAAACTTTATTTGTCACTTACACATACAAGATGTGCAGTGAATTGAAAGTGGCAATGCCTGCAGATTGTGCAAAAAACAACACAACAGAATAGAACAGAATCAGTATTTATATGTTAGATTTAAATTTTAAAAAGGCACAACACAACAGTAATTACGCCCTGTGTTCAAGAAGGAACTGCAGATGCTGGAATATCGAAGGTACACAAAATTGCTGGGGAAACTCAGCGGGTGCAGCAGCATTTATAGAGCGAAGGAAATCGGCGACGTTTCGGGCCGAAACCCTTCTTCAGACTGATAGGGGGTGGGGGGGGAGAAGGAAGGAAAAGGGGAGGAGGAGGAGGAGCCCGAGGGCGGGCGGATGGGAGGGTGGGAGGAGACATTTTTAAACGATCGCCCAACCTACGCTTAGTCTCCCCGATGTAAATCAGCTGACATCTAGAGCAGCGGATGCAGTAGATGAGGTTGGAGGAGATACAGGTGAACCTTTGTCGCACCTGGAACGACTGCTTGGGTCCTTGAATGGAGTCGAGGGGGGAGGTGAAGGGACAGGTGTTGCATTTCTTGCGGTTGCAACGGAAAGTGCCCGGGGAGGGGGTGGTGCGGGAGGGAAGGGAAGAATTGACGAGGGAGTTGCGGAGGGAGCGGTCTTTGCGGAAGGCAGACATGGGGGGAGATGGGAAGATGTGGCGAGTGGTGGGGTCACGTTGGAGGTGGCGGAAATGGCGGAGGATTATGTGTTGTATTTGCCGGCTGGTGGGGTGAAAGGTGAGGACCAGGGGGACTCTGCCCTTGTTGCGAGTGCGGGGATAGCCCTGGTGAGATAAGAGTTTACAGTCCTAATGGCCTGTGGGGAAGAAACTCCTTCTCACCCTCTCTGTTTTCACAGCATGGCAATGGAGGCGTTTGCCTGACCGTAGCAGCTGGAACAGTCCGTTGCTGGGGTGGTAGGGGTCCCCCATGTTGCTGGCTCTGGATCTGCACCTTCTGGTGTATAGGTCCTAGGGGAGGGGCGAGTGTAGTTCCCATAGTGTGTTCGGCCGAACGCACTAGTCTCTGCAGAGTCTTCCTGCTCTGTCCTGAACCTGGACATTACAATTTTCAGTCTTCCTGATGGCAGGGGGTGAAATAAGTGTGTGGGCAGGGTGGTGTGGGTCCCTGATGATGTTGGCTGCCTTTCTGAGGCAGCGACTCAGTAAATCCCTTCGATGGTGGGGAGGTCAGAGCCAGTGATGGGACTGGACTGTATTCACCACTATCTGTAGTTCATGTCGATGGTGCAGAGTTGCGCAGGGCTCGGTGCTGGGGCCGCTACTCTTCATGTTATATATTAATGATTTGGACAAGGGCCAGGTTGAGGGGCAGGTAGTGTAAATTAAGCATGGACTCTGCAGAAGGACTGGGACAGGTTGGGAGAGTGGACAGGGAAGCGGCAGATGGAATATAGTGCAGTAAAGAGTGGCAATGCATTTTCGCAGAAGGACTAAAGGCGTAGTCAGGATCAAACCCGGTCTGTGGTTTAGTTTAGAGATACAGTGCGGAAACAGGCTCCTCGGCCCACCGAGTCCACGCCGACCAGCGATCCCTACACATTCAGAAGCAAGGAGGTCCTACTGCAGTTGTACAGGGCCCTGGTGAGACTGCACCAGGAGTATTGTGTGCAGTTTTGGTCTCCTAGTTTGAGGAAGGATATTCTTGCTATTGAGGGAGTGCAGCGTAGGTTCACCAGGGATGGCGGGACTGTCATATGATGAAAGAATGGGTGGATTGGATTTGTATTCACTGGGATTTAGAAGGATGAGAGGATATCTTATCGAAACATATTGAATTCTTAAAGGTTTGGACAGGCTAGATGTAGGAAAAATGTTCTTGATGTTGGGGGAGTCCAGAACCAGGGGTCACAGTTTAAGAATAAGGGGTCGGCCATTTAGGACTGCGATGAGAATTTTTTTTTCACCCAGAGAGTTGTGAATCTGTGGAATTCTCTGCCACAGCAGGCCGTGGAGGCCAATTCACTGGATGTTTTCAAGAGAGAGTTAGATTTAGCTCTTAAGGCTAACGGAATCAAGGGATATGGGGAGAAAGCAGGAACGGAATACTGATTTTGGATGATCAGTCATGATCATATTGAATGGCGGTGCTGGCTCGAACGGCCGAATGGCCTAGTCCTGAACCTATTGTCTCTGTTTCTAACACTATTCTACACTAGGGACAATTTTACATTTACACCAAGCCAATTAACCTAAAAGCCTGTATGTCTTTGGAGTGCGGGAGGAAACTGAAGATGTCGGAGAAAACCTACGCAGGTCACGGGGAGAGAATGTACAAACTCCGTACAGACAGCACCCATAGTCAGGATGGAACCCGGGTCTCTGGCACTGTGAGGCAGCAGCTCCACCCGCTGCACCTCCTTATTATGTATAGGTGGTTCTATATAGTGATGCAATTTGACACAAAGTGCTGGAGCAACTCAGCGGGACAGGCAGCATCTCTGGAGGGATGGAATGGGTGATGTTTCGAGTCAAGACATTTCTTCGGACTTAGAGTCAGGGGAGAGGGAAACAAGAGATATAGATGACAATAGACAATAGACAATAGGTGCAGGAGTAGGCCATTCGGCCCTTCGAGCCAGCACCGCCATTCAATATGATCATGGCTGATCATCCCCAATCAGTACCCCGTTCCTGCCTTCCCCCCATATCCCCCGACTCTGCTATTTTTAAGAGCCCTATCTAGCTCTCTCTTGAAAGCATCCAGAGAACCGGCCTCCACCGCCCTCTGAGGCAGAGAATTCCACAGACTCACCACTCTCTGTGTGTGAGTCCTCGTCTCCGTTCTAAATGGCCGACCCCTTATTCTCAAACTGTGTGTGGCCCCTGGTTCTGGACTCCCCCAACATCGGGAACATGTTTCCTGCCTCTAGCGTGTCCAAGCCCTAAAAAACCTTATATGTTTCAATGAGATACCCTCTCATCCTTCTAAACTCCAGAGTGTACAAGCCCAGCCGCTCCATTCTCTCAGCATATGACAGTCCCGCCATCAAATAATTCCCGAATTAACCTCGATGATGTAGAGAGATCGAGAACAAATGAATGAAAGATATGCAAGAGTTAACGATGATAAAAGAAAGGTGGAGCCCACAATGGTCCATTGTTGGGTGATAACGAGTTTTACACACAGTGAAACTTGTACGATGACTTGGGTGGGGGAGGGATGGAGAGAGAGGGAATGCCGGGGTTACTTGAAGTTAGAGAAGTCAATGTTCATACCGCTGGGGTGTAAGCTGCCCAAACAAAATATGAGGTGCTGTTCCTCCAATTTGCGCTGGGCCTCACTCTGACACTGGAGGAGGCCCAGGACAGAAAGGTCAGTGTGGGAATGGGAGGGGGAGTTCAAGTGTTTGGCAACTGGGAGATCAGGTAGGTCCAGGCGGGCTGAGCGGAGGTGTTCAGACAACAAAGTATTGAGTATAGAAGTTGGGAGATCATGTTGCAGTTGTATAAGACGTTGCTGAGGCTACATTTAGAGTACTGTGTTCAGTTTTGGTCACCGTGTTGTCCGAAAGATGTTGTCAAGCTGGAAAGGGTTCAGAGAACGTGTAGAAAGTAATTGCAGATGATGGTTTAGGCTGAAGATAGACACAAAGTGCTGGAGTAGCACAGTGGGTCGGGCAGCATCTCTGGAGAAAAAGGATGGGTGACGAGTCGAGACCCTTCTGCAAACCCTGCAGAAAAGATTTATCAGGATGTCAATAGGCAATAGACAATAGGTGCAGATGAAAGGTCATTCGGCCCTTCGAGCCAGCACCGCCATTTAATGTGATCACGGCTGATCATCCACAAATCAGTACCCAGTTCCTGCCTTCTCCCCATATCCCCTGACTCCGCTATTTTTAAGAGCCCTATCTAACTCTCTCTTGAAAGCATCTAGAGAACTGGCCTCCACCGCCCTCTGAGGCAGAAAATTCCACAGACTCACCACTCTCTGTGAGAAAAAGTGTTTCCTCGTCTCCGCTCTAAATAGCTTACCCCATATTCTAAAACTGTGTGTGGCCCCTGGTTCTGGACTCCCCCAACATCGGGAACATGTTTCCAGCCTCTAGCGTGTCCAAACCCTTAACAATCTTAAATGTTTCAATGAGATATCCTCTCATCCTTCTATACTCCAGAGTGTACAAGCCCAGCTGCTCCATTCTCTCAGCATATGACAGTCCCACCATCCCGGGAATTTTACTTCGGAGTCACGTGAGTGACTACGTGAAGAAGGCCCGTTCAGCCGCATGTGCGTCATTACATCAGACACATTGGTGCATGTGACCGGTTGGGGCAGCAGGAGCTCCCCAGCCCGGTAAGTTTAAAACTCAAGGCAAGCTTGTTTTCTTACCTGTTTTATTCCTAGCAGGAACCTCTTGCTCCAGAGGCTTCCTGATGGAGGATTCGCTAGGCCCGATGAGGGAACCAGCTATGGGCTGTGGGGAAACCCCGGTTCTTGCCGCAGGTGCAGATAGCTGGGTTGTCGGGTGTCGCTGTAGACGGTCGCTGACGGGTGGTCAGTGACTTCTAGGCGCTCCGGGTGCCGGGAGGGTTTCCCTCCGATAGGTACATAGACGCTGGGGTTCCCATGGAGGGGACCTCCAGTAGGCCGGGTGCCGGGAGGGTTTCCCTCCGATAGTAATAATAATGGATGGGATTTATATAGCGCCTTTCTAATACTCAAGGCGCTTTACATCGCATTATTCATTCACTCCTCAGTCACACTCGGTGGTGGTAAGCTACTTCTGTAGCCACAGCTGCCCTGGGGCAGACTGACGGAAGCGTGGCTGCCAATCTGCGCCTACGGCCCCTCCGACCACCACCAATCACTCACACACATTCACACACAGGCAAAGGTGGGTGAAGTGTCTTGCCCAAGTACACAATGACAGTATGCACTCCAAGCGGGATTCGAACCGGCTACCTTCCGGTCGCCAGCCGAACACTTAGCCCATTGTGCCATCTGTCGTCCCGATGATAGGTACATAGACGCTGGGGTTCCCAGGGAGGGGACCTCCAGTAGGCCGGGTGCCGGGAGGGCTTTTCCCTCTGATAGGCACATAGACGCTGGGGTTCCCAGGGAGGGGACCTCCAGTAGGCCGGGTGCCGGGAGGGCTTTTCCCTCTGATATGAATATTTATGCTGGGGTTCCCGTGGAGGGGACCTCCAGTAGACCGGGAGTCGGGAGGGGTTTTCCCTCCAAGATAAATATTTATGCTGGGGTTCCCGTGGAGGGGACCTCCAGTAGTAGGGAGGGTTTTCCCCCCGATATAAATATATATGCCGGGTGTCGGGAGGATTTCCCCGATATACATATAGAGGCTGGGGTTCCCGGGTAGGGGAATCCAGTAACTATGCGGCTTTCAGACTGCAGAGATCCCCAGGTAAGAGGTTAAACGGACCGGAACGGTAGGGGTTTCCCTCCAGTAATATATAAGGGTGCTGGGATTCCCGGGGGAGGGGAAATCCACCAGCAATGCGATGCCCAGACCGCAGAGGTCCCCAAGATATGGGGTCAATCGACCCAAGTGGTCAGTCCTGGTGCCGGGAGGGTTCCCTTCCGGTAAAATTAATAATGTGCAAGTTGGCCAGGATGGAGCCATTGAAGGAGGCTCAAGATAGATACACCCTAACATCAGGAGATATGGCAGTGTTGGGCAGATGGGAGAGCCTTGCCAGCAGCGCCTTGTAACAGGGCTGTATAATGGGAATCCTGAGTCTATGGCAGTGCTGGCCTATTGCTCTAGGCCGTGCCAGCAGTGCCTTGTAGTAGGGCTGCTTAATGTGTCCCTTATGGAGGAGGAGAACATGCCGGGTCAGTGTAAATCTGATGCTGAGGCTGAGAGTATAGCGTGGAGCATACCTCAAGGGATGAAGGGCATGTGACAGAGGTACGATTCCTGGCAGCAAGGTTGCCATCCCAACACAATGCAGTGAACACCACTATCAGGGGACGTTAGAGCCACCCGCCGAATCTTCTATTCAGGTAAGACCTATTCCACAGGCAAAACCTGAAGGACGAAGCATAAACTGTTGGACCAATTAGGCCAACGACGAGCAAGGCTTCATAGTTTCGAGGACAATGCACCCCACGGCTTCATCGGCAGTAAGCGGTTCACTGAAGCTGGTGGCAGCATGAAAGCTGACCAGAGTTACAACTAAGTGACCACGAACAAGTTGGTAAGATTTACAATTGGTTGGGCAATACACAAATGATTGAGACATTGTCATCTACTCAGAGGCATTTTAACCAGGTAAAACTGGACATTACTAGTATTCCAAGAAGGTTGGAATTTGGCCAGAAGAGTGTTGAGCCAGGTCCAATATTTTAACCAGGTTTGCCTTCAAGACAGGCTCGGAGATATGGGGAATTGTCTTTCAAGGCAAGGTCAGAATTATGGCAAGAGTTGTCTTGGGACATGTGAGAATTATCGGTAACCGGGCCAGAGTTGCCGTTCAGGGCAGACACGAAATGATGGCAGGCGTGGCCTGTTCATTATGAAAGAAGGGTGATCAAACTAATTTCATAGGGTTTTCCATGTACAATGATCATCAGAGATATTTGAAGTCATTGTTATGATGAGGCAATTTAACAGTATGATGACAATAAATCATTCAAAGGACTACTCAGAGTTCAAAAACACCTGTGATGTATTGTCTGGATGATATTTTGACGCTCTATTTGGCTAAAATCCACAGTTTCAGTCTCAAGCTACTTGAGAAATTGTTCTCCTCTATCCAGTTAAATTAAGTTGTTATCAAATGGATAGTTGGCCTGTGACTCCGCCCTGGGCAACAGATTGGAATCAATAGAAACCTGGAACAGCCTTGTTGTTATAAAGCAGCTTTCTATTCATTAGACTAACTTGCAATGTAATAGATGTGATGCAGCTGTGCAAGTGGGGGAACTGACAGCATGTTTAATGGCAAACTATAAATGGCCATGAAGGTCATTGATAACACACCTTTGCTATTACATCTGAAGCTACTAAAGCCACTATGATGGACAAACAGTATTCAGCATTGCTCCAGTAGTTGATCAATAAATATGTCATTATATTGCTAAAAAGATGCTATGGCTTAAGGTGGGAACATGCGAATGTCATCTCTCGTTGGAGGTGCAGGAGATTTGCATGAGTTATTAACTCTTCAGTATTGGTATCAACTATCTATAGACCCTAGGTGCATTTTATGGGTTAAAGAGTGATTGAGCGAATATGCATAGCTGCATGCTCAACTTCATGTTGATACACTAGATGTGGCATATGATAAGCACGAGGGTGCAATCAGGGAAAAGATCCTGTAAACGGTACATAATCTCATTTGCCACTGGAGTATCATTAAGTACAGATCAATGACAACACAGAATGGGTGTTGGACCACACAGTATTTATGAAATTCTGATTCAATGCAACACTGAATATAGATATATTGTTTTCATGCTAATTTAAAGGTTGCAAAAATATGTGGCATAACAGTGGCGAAAGATACATTCTAGCTACAAGCATGAGGAATGGTATTTTATGTCTTCCTCCATTTTGCTTTATGAGTCGGGTCTTGAAATAGAGTCATCAAGAGCCCGCTTTAGGTTCCAGCTGTGGGATTGGCCTATGCAGTTTGATTCCCGATTTGTCGGGAATAATAATAATGCAACATTATATGGTTATTTTAAACATAACTTGCCGGTTCAGCCTGCGGCTTGAGAGATCAGCCGTTGCATGATAAAATCAATATATGTTCTACAGATTCTCAATAGACTGCTTACGGCTTGGGTTGTCACACCTATTATTTTTGTGGATTTTATGGATTCACAGTACCAAAAGCGGTACTTTGCTGCTTCAGATGGGAAGCGTTTGTTTAATGCTCATGTTATATTTAAAATGATACAGATTCTGAGATTACAGTTCATTTAAATGGTCTTTGACAATATTGAATTATAGGATCATTAACTGTGCCAAGGGGCTTTCCATCAGACTTACTGCAGCTAACGAGATCCAAGTTGTTGGGTTCACCTCGGATATCGAGTTAGTAAAGGATATCTGTTACACAGGTTTCCCAGGACAAGTACAATGCAGTATGGGAGATTGACATTGTGTAACACTATTTCACCAGGGGGTTCCAGCTACATGCTTAGCTTTGATCGGACCTCATTAGGTAGTTATCCTCCTAACGCTGGTTAGCGCAACAGGTCACTCGCTACATTATTGTGACAGGAGAGGATGATTACATCTGCAAATATATGCATAGTATTTATGCTATAATTAATTTAAGCAGAGCAGTAGGGGTGTCAGGTCTCAAGATAGTTCAAGACATACCCAGGGACCTTTCGTTATGTGGGGACACACATATACAACAATACGTCAAGGTCACCAAGAGCCTTTGAGGCTCTGAGCTAACTATGATTGTTATTTACAAAAGACGTTATAAGAACCTATCTGCTCAGATCTTGCCAGGTGTTAAAACGGAGTTGAGGTATGCAGGAGTAGATGCTGATCCGGTTCTCACTCCACCAGGGCTGCTATGACAGCAGCAGCAAGGGTTCATTATGTTCCGCTGGACCACATCATAAAGGCTGTAGTGTGGTCAAACGAACAACATTTCAAACATGTTATAATAACCCGTTGCCAGACATGGGGTATTTCTCAATTTATTTTATGTTCTGTTATAGGTTCCATCCGGATGAGAGATGTGACTATTGTTATTGCTTATTTAACAGCATCAGCATGTTTAAATCTATGTCATGACTGTATGCATTATAAATGTTTTCCCTCATTTGTCATGAGGTTGTGTAGACTTGTTTCTCACGGCATGAAATCACAGAGCTTTGAAATCTTCACGTAGTCACTCACTAAAATAGTAAAATAGTAAGATTAAACAAGAACTTACCAGTTTGAAGTTTGATCTGTATTTTATGAGGAGTTACGATGAGGGATTATGTGCCCTCCGCTCCCACCCTCATTAAGATCATCTTGTAGTTCTAGACTTCTTTCATCTTACTATCATACTTCAGGCACTATTATTATTTGTGATTTCACGGGCCTTCTTCACGTAGTCCCTCATCGTAACTCCTCATAAAATAAAGATCAAACTTCAAACTGGTAAGTTCTCGTTTAATCTTACTATTAACCTTGTAAACCTGCGCTGCACTCCCTCAATAGCAAGAATGTCCTTCCTCAAATTTGGAGACCAGAACTGCACACAATACTCCAGGTGTAGTCTCACTAGGGCCCTGTACAACTGCAGAAGGACCTCTTTGCTCCTATGTTGCCAGGACTAGAGGGTGTGAGCTACAGGGAGAGGTTGAGCAGGCTGGGTCTCTAACCCTTGGAGCGCAGGAGGATGAGGCGTGATCTTATAGAGGTGTATAAAACCATGAGATGAATAGATTAGGTAGATACATTACGATAGAACTTTATTTATCCCAGGAGGGAAATTGATCTGCCAACAGTCACAAAGACACAACATACATGAAACATTAAAGTGAGGAGTGGTGAGGTTTGTGGGTCTGCAAAGATTGGGGAAGGGGAATCAGTCTCAGTCTACCCCACAACAGAAGGGGGAGGAGTTGTACAGTTTGATAGCCACAGGGAAGAAGGATCTCCTGTGGCGTTCTGTGCTGCATCTTGGTGGGACCAGTCTGTTGCTGAAGGTGCTCCTCAGGTTGACCAGTGTGTCATGGAGGGGGTGAGCTGTATTGTCCAGGATGCTCCTCAGTTTGAGGAGTATCCTCCCCTCCAAGGCCATCCTCCCATGGATCCAACTCCAACTCCGCCCCCAGGACAGAGCCGGCCTTCCTGATGAGTTTGTTGACAATAGACCTCCCGTGAATCCAACTCCAACAGCCCCCAGGACAGAGCCGGCCTTCCTGATGAGTTTGTTGATCCCGTTGGCATCCGCGGCTTTCGCCTGCTGTCCCAGCACACGGCCGCGAAGAAGATGACAATGGCCACCACCAATTGGTAGAACATTTGTAGCAACTCACTGCAGACGTTGAAGGAGTGGAGCCTTCTAAAAAAAGTACAGGCTACTCTGTCCCTTCTTGTACAGGGCCTCAGCGTTCCTGGACCAGTCCAGTTTACTGTCCTGGTACATCCACACCATTGATGGAGACAGGGGACAGGGTTGTTCCTCTCCTCCCAATGTCCACCATGGCCGGGCCTGGCAGATCCTTGCAACCCAGTGGCCACCGTCAGGAATACAGGCCTTAGTGGCACGGTGATGCAGCGGGTGGAGTTACTACCTCACAGCGCCAGAGACTCGGGTTCGATCCTGACTACGGGTGCTGTCTGTGCGGAGTTTGCATGTTCTCCCCATGACCCGCGTGGGTTTTCTCCGGGTGCTCCAGTTCCCTCCCACATTCCAAAGACGCGCAGGTTTGCAGATTAATTGGCTCGGTGTAATTGTAAACTGTCCCCTAGTGTGTGTAGTGTTAGTGTGCGGGTGATCGCTGGTCGGAGCAGACTCAGTGGGCCGAAGGGCCTGTTTCCGTGCTGTATCTTTAAACTAGTGTGTGAACGGGTTGATCGCTGGTCGGCACAGACCCGGTGGGCCGAAGGGCCTGTTTCGGCCCTGTATCTCTAAACTAAACTAAACAGTCGGTGACTCTCCGAGAAAATTCTCTGTCCTATCCGGGTTTTCTCCGGGTGCTCCGTTTTCCTCCCACACTCCAAAGACGTGCAGGTTTTTAGGTTAGTTGCCTTGAGGTTGTCGTGTTTAATAGTCTAATGGATGTGGGGAAGGAGCTGTTCCTGAACCTGGACGTTACAGTTTTCAGGCTCCTGTCCCTTCTTCCCGATGTTAGGGGTGAGATGAGTGTGTGACCAGGGTGGTGTGGGTCTCTGATGATGTTGACAGCCTTTTTGAGGCAGTGACTACAATAGATCCCTTCGATGGTGGGGAGGTCAGAGCCCATGATGGATCTACCATCAGCAGTTCCTTCCTGTACATTTCGTCTGCTCCACTGCAAAATCTCCTCAAGGTATGTCTCCTTTGAAGAAGTTCTCCTCTTCTCTCTGATGAGTTCTGCAACACTTTCTCACACTGCTCCCCCACTCCGCAAGCCAGCGGTATGAATATGGAGTAGGCAGTAACTGCAGATTCCCCTGCAACCGCAGGAGATGCAACACCTGTCCCTATACCTCGACTCTGTCCAGGGACCCCAACAGCCCTTTCAGGTGAGGCAGAGGTTCACCTGCACCTCTTCCAACCTCATCTACTGTATCCGCTGTTCCAGGTGTGGACTCTTATACATTGGAAAGACCAAACGTAGACTGGGCGATCGTTTCACTGAACACCTCCGCTCAGTCCGCCTGGACCTACCTGATCTCCCGGTTGCCAAACACTTGAACTCCCCCTCCCATTCCCACACTGACCTTTCTGTCCTGGGCCTCCTCCATTGTCAGAGTGAGGCCCAGCGCAAATTGGAGGAACAGCACCTCATATTTCGCTTGGGCAGCTTAAACCCCAGCGGTATGAACATTGACTTCTCTAACTTCAAGTAACCCCGGCATTCCCTCTCTCTCCATCTCTGGAGAGAACTCTCTGGATGAAAACGTTTTTCCTCATCTCAGTCCTAAATGGCCGACCCCTTATTCTTAAACTGTGAACCCTGGTTCTAGACTCCCCTGAAATCGGGAACATTTTTTCCTGCACCCATTGATCACGTGGTGACAACATTTTCCAGAATAAGTAAATGTGGCAACACAGCAATTGTGTTTTAACAGAAATACTTGGGTTTGCAAGCAACAAATTTCACCGTGCCTTGTTACATGTGAATAGTGAAAGGCATCGCTATAGTTCAAGTTTAAATGTATTTGTCCATGCACCACAAGGTGCACTGAAATGTAATTTACCATGCGTTACAATTAAAAGGGACACAATACACAACATAATTCAACAGACATGCTCCACAGCATTCTTCACTGTTGTGGAAGGCAAGACAGTTCAGATAGTTCTCCTTCTCCTCCTCCTGTTCACTCGTGGTCAAGGCACTGGCGCACCGTAGTCGCTGCCATGCACAGCCCGATGGTTGGGATGGTCGGAATGCCGACGTTGGGACAGGTCAAGCACGCCCGGAGCTCCCAAACCACCTCATTACCAGAGACCGCGGCTTCCAGATGTTGTAGGCCGCAGGCCGGCGTTCGGAACTCTTCTCTTGCAGTTGTATAGGGCTCTGGTGAGACCACATCTGGAGTATTGTGTACAGTTTTGGTCTCCTAATTAGACATCCTTGTGATTAAGGCAGTGCAGTGTAGGTTCACGAGATTGATCCCTGGGATGGTGGGACTGTCATATGAGGAAAGATTGAAAAGACTAGGCTTGCATTCACTGGAGTTTAGAAGGATGAGGGGGTTTCTTATAGAAACATCTATATTACTAAATCTCTGATCTTGACCGCTTTTGGCCCACTCTGCTGCGATTTCCGACAGAACACCGCCACCTACGGCCGTCATTTTTGGCCACCTCGCTCAGAGCCGCCCTCCGCCTTACGGGTGCAGAGGATTTTTCCCATCTATGACAAATCAGAGATATATTAATGTGTTTTTTTTAAATCACCATTCTCTCTGCTGCCCCTGCTGGAGGGAGGGGGAGGGACTATAAAACCAGGAAGTGGTGTGCCTCACTCAGTCTCTGCAAGATGGATGAAGCCAAGGGTTACTGCAAATGGTGGCTTGGGAGCTTTGGCTTGAAGTTGAAAGGCACTACTTACTGCACGTGGTGGCTTGGGTGCTTTGGCTTGAAGTTGAAAGGCACTACTTACTACAAATTGTGACGGGTGCTTTGGCTTAAAGTTGAAAGGCACTACTTACTGCAAATGGTGGCTTGGGTGCTTTGGCTTGAAGTTGAAAGGCACTACTTACTGCAAATGGTGGCTTGGGTGCTTTGGCTTGAAGTTGAAAGGCACTACTCACTGCACATGGCGGCTTGGGTGCTTTGGCTTGAAGTTGAAAGGCACTACTTACTGCAAATGGTGGCTTGTAGCTTTGGCTTAAAGTTGAAAGGCACTACTTACTGCAAATGGTGGCTTGGGTGCTTTGGCTTAAAGTTGAAAGGCACGACTTACTGCAAATCGTGGCATGAGTGCTTTGGCTTGAAGTTGAAAGGCACTACTTACTGCAAATGATGGCTTGGGTGATTTGGCTTGAAGTTGAAAGGCACTTCTTATTGCAAATGGTGGCTGGGTGCTTTGGCTTGAAGTTGAAAGGCACTACTTACTGCAAATGGTGGCATGAAGTTTAAAGGCACTACTTACTGCAAATGGTGGCTTGGGTGCTTTGGCTTGAAGTTGAAATGCACTATTTACTGCAAATAGTGGCTTGGGAGCTTTGGTTTAAAGTTGAAAGGCACTACCTACTGCAAATGGTGGCTTGGGAGCTTTGGCTTGAAGTTTAAAAAAGTCACCATTCTCTCTGCTGCCTCTGCTGGAGGGAGGGGGAGGGACTATAAAACCAGGAAGTGGTGTGCCTCACTCAGTCTCTGCAAGATGAATGAAGCCAAGGGTCATGTCTCTCTGAGCTCTGAATAACACTGAACAAATGTCTACACAAATGTGAGTACCCTTAATGTGGTTTGAAAATGAAAATATGGTTTGTTTGAAGTAAAAAGGCACTGCCTGCAAATGGTTGTTTGGGTGCTTTGGCTTGAAGTTGAAAGGCACTACTTACTGCAAATGGTGGCTTGGGTGCTTTGACTTGAAGTTGAAAGGCACTACTTACTGCAAATGGTGGCTTGGGAGCTTTGGTTTAAAGTTGAAAGGCACCACTAACTGCAAATGGTGGCTTGGGAGCTTTGGCTTGAAGTTGAAAGGCACTACTTACTGCAAATAGTGGCTTGGGTGCTTTGGCTTGAAGTTGAAATGCACTACTTACTGCAAATGGTGGCTTGGGTGCTTTGGCTTGAAGTTGAAATGCACTACTTACTGCAAATGGTGGCTTGGGTGCTTTGGCTTTAAGTTGAAAGGCACTACTTACTGCAAATGATGGCTTGGGTGATTTGGCTTGAAGTTGAAAGGCACTTCTTATTGTAAATGGTGGCTCGGTGCTTTGGCTTGAAGTTGAAAGGCACTACTTACTGCAAATGGTGGCATGGAGTTGAAAGGCACTACTTACTGCAAATGGTGGCTTGGGTGATATGGCTTGAAGTTGATAGGCACTACATACTGCAAATGGTGGCTTGGGTGCTTTGCTTGAAGTTGAAAGGCACTACTTACAGCAAATGGCGGCTTGGGTGCTGTGGCTTGAAGTTGAAAGGCACTACTGCAAATGCACTTACTTCCTGTTTGCACTATATATTGCTTTTAGAAAAAACGCTACCACTTGCGGCTGTGATTTTTGGCCATCTTACTCAGTCCCCCCTCCGTTGAGCACGTGCAGAGAATTCTTCCCATCAATGAAAAATAAAAGTGTTATTAGTGTTTAAAAAATGTTTAGAATCTCTCTCCTGTCAATCATGCCCTGAAAGCCACACCTTTTCCGGTGGGAGGGGGAGGGGTTATAAAACCGTGAAGTGTGGGTGTGGCTCAGTCTCTGCATGATGGGGGAGGGAGAGGTCACGACTCTGTCTGAGCTGTGAATCAAATGAACACACTGAATGTCTACTGAACTGCAAGTTTGGTATTTTGTGTGGTTTTATGGTGGTTTCACTCTGCATGAAATGGTATGAAGCTGCATTTGAATTTGGTGGCCTTGGACCCTGCTTGAAGTGGAATGAAACTGTACTTGAATTTGGCGGCCTTGCATCCTGCTTGAAGTGGTATAAAACTGCACTGAATTTGGTGGCCTTGGATCCAGCTTGAAGTGGTATGAAACTGCACTTGAATTTGGCGGCCTTGCATCCTGCTTGAAGTGGTATGAAACTGCACTGAATTTGATGGCCTTGCACCCTGCTTGAAGTGGTTGGAAACTGCACTTGAATTTGGTGGCCTTGCACCCTGCTTGAAATGGTAGGAACATGGATTTGAATTTGGTGGACTTGCAACCTACTTGAAATGTAATTTCAAGGAATAGTCATGAGTTAACTGTCAGCCCACCAGCCGTGAGTGAGCTGCCAGCAGATCAGGCTTGAGGGACTGAGCTGCCACCTCAAGAACCCATACCAGCACTCCAGAAATACCCCCCACTGGCCATCAATATTGGAATTGGTGGAGAGGTGGAATATTGCGTCGGGGAACCAGCCCTCCCATATGAACATGGTACCCAACGGGTCCCACTTAATCTAGTATGAAATTATAAAAGGACAGGACAAGCTAGATGCAGGAAAGATGTTCCAAATGTTGGGCGAGTCCAGAACCAGGGGCCACAGTATTAGAATAAAGGGGAGGCCATTTAAGACTGAGGTGAGAAAAAACGTTTTCACCCAGAGAGTTGTGAATTTATGGAATTCCCTGCCACAGAGGGCAGTGGAGGCCAAATCACTGGATGGATTTAAGAGAGAGTTAGATAGAGCTCTAGGGGCTAATGGAGTCAAGGTATATGGGGAGAAGGCAGGCACGGGTTATTGATTGGGGATGATCAGCCATGATCACAATGAATGGCGGTGCTGGCTGGAAGGGCCAAATGGCCTCCTCCTGCACCTATTTTCTATGTTTCTATGTTTCTCCGGTGTCCCCCCGGTGAGGGATCGCTCGCTCCACGATGGAAGGTCCGCTCCACGCCTGCCGCCAGAAGCTCCACAGACTGAGGCTCCAAGATGTTGTAGGCCGCAAGCCAGCGGTTGGGGCGCATCTCCGGCGACCCCCGGCAAGGGGGTCCGCAATGTGAAGTCCCCGCTGCACCGCCACTGAAGCTCTGGGCCCGACTCCGGAAAAGGTCGCACCAAACCAGCCGCATGGCCCGAGGAGAGGGATGAAGAAGCAACAAGGAAAATAGACGCATCTCCATCGAGGTAGGTGCCTGAAAAACGGTTCCCCCCTATTCCCCCCCCCACCACGGCGACTCTCAGCCACACCGGGACCCGGGATGTATTTCCACTAGTGGGAGAGTCTAGGACCGAAGGGCACAGCCTCAGAATTAAAGGACACTCTTTTAGAAAGGAGGTGAGAAGGAACTTCTTTTGTCAGAGGGTGGTGAATCTGTGGGATTCTTTGCCACAGATGGCTGTGGAGGCCACAAGTCAGTGGATATATTTATGCCAGAGATAGACATATTCTTCATTAGAACGGGTGTCAAGGGTTATGGGGAGAAGCAGGAAATTTGGTATTAGAAGGCAGAGATCAGCCTTGATCGAATGGCGGAGTGGACTCAATGGGCCGAATGGCCTAATTCTACCCCTATAAATTGTGAACTTGTGAGGAAGTGTCTGAAGAAGGATCTCAACCCTAAACGTCACCCATTCCTTCTATCCAGAGATGCTGCCTATCCTGCTGAGTGACTCCAGCACTTTGTGTCTATCTTTGGTGTAAACAGGCACCTGCAGTTCCTTCCTACACACAAACTAAACAATCTAAGGATACTATCTAAGAACACTAAGACCTTTGAGGTACACAAAAATTGCTGGAGAAACTCAGCGGGTGCAGCAGCATCTATGGAGCGAAGGAAATAGGTGACGTTTCGGGCCGAAACCCTTCTTCAGACTAATGGGGGGTGGGGGGGAGAAGGAAGGAAAAAGGGAGGAGGAGGAGCCCGAGGGCGGGAGGATGGGAGGAGACAGCTCGAGGGTTAAGGAAGGGGAGGAGACAGCAAGGGCTAGCAAAATTGGGAGAATTCAATGTTCATGCCAGCCGGACGCAAGCAACCCAGGCGGAATATGAGGTGCTGTTCCTCCAATTTCCGCTGTTGCTCACTCTGGCAATGGAGGAGACCCAGTCCAGAGAGGTCGGATTGGGAATGGGAGGGGGAGTTGAAGTGCTGAGCCACCGGGAGTTCAGGTAAGTTATTGCGGACTGAGCGGAGGTGTACGGCGAAACGATCGCCCAACCTACGCTTAGTCTCACCGATGTAAATCAGCTGACATCTAGAGCAACGGATGCAGTAGATGAGGTTGGAGGAGATACAGGTGAACCTTTGTCGCACCTGGAACGACTGCTTGGGTCCTTGAATGGAGTCGAGGGGGGAGGTGAAGGGACAGGTGTTGCATTTCTTGCGGTTGCAACGGAAAGTGCCCGGGGAGGGGGTGGTACGGGAGGGAAGGGAAGAATTGACGAGGGAGTTGCGGAGGGAGCGGTCTTTGCGGAAGGCAGACATGGGGGGAGATGGGAAGATGTGGCGAGTGGTGGGGTCACGTTGGAGGTGGCGGAAATGGCGGAGGATTATTTGTTGTATTTGCCGGCTGGTGGGGTGAAAGGTGAGGACCAGGGGGACTCTGCCCTTGTTGCGAGTGCGGGGATGGGGAGAGAGAGCAGTGTTACGGGGTATGGATGAGACCCTGGTGCGAGCCTCATCTATGGTGGCGGAGGGGAATCCCCGTTCCCTGAAGAACGAGGACATTTCCGATGCCCTGGTGTGGAACGTCTCATCCTGGGAACAGATGCGGCGTAGGCGGAGGAATTGGGAGTAGGGGATGGGTCTTTACAGGGGGCAGGGTGGGAAGACGTGTAGTCCAGATAGCCATGTGAGTCAGTGGTTTGTAGTGTATGTCGGTCAGAGTCTGTCCCCTGCGATGGAGATGGTGAGGTCAAGGAATGGTAGGGAAGTGTCGGAAATGGTCCAGGTGTATTGGAGTGCCGGATGGAAGTTGGTGGTGAAGTGGATGAAGTCAGTCAGTCGTGTGTAGGTGCAGGAGGTGGCCCCAAAGCAGTCGTCAATGTAACGGAGGTAGAGGTCGGGGATGGGGCCCTGGTACGTATTGAACAAGGATTGTTCAACGTACCCGACAAAGAGGCAGGCGTAGCTGGGGCCCATGCGTGTGCCCTTATAAAGCTCCGGAGCCAGAAGGCCTTTGAGATTATTGGAATGATATTGTTTTTTGTTTGTTATTAATGTTATCTATAACTACAGTGTAGCAGGCCTGTTATGATCATATCTTATAACTTCTACACCAATCTCTGCCTTACATTGGTCGTGGGGAAGTTGCTGGAGTCGATTATTAAAGATTTACTAGAATGTTGCCTGGGTTTCAACAACTAAGTTACAGAGATAGGTTAAATAAGTTAGGTCTTTATTCTCTGGAGCGCAGAAGGTTAAGGGGGGACTTGATAGAGGTCTTTAAAATGATGAGAGGGATAGACCGAGTTGATGTGATCAAGCTTTTCCCTTTGAGAATAGGGAAGATTCAAACAAGAGGACATGACTTCAGAATTAAGGGACAGAAGTTTAGGGGTAACATGAGGGGGAACTTCTTTACTCAGAGAGTGCTAGCGGTGTGGAATGAGCTTCCAGTGGAAGTGGTGGCGGCAGGTTCGTTGGTATCATTTAAAAATAAATTGGATAGGCATATGGATGAGAAGGGAATGGAGGGTTATGGTATGAGTGCAGGCAGGTGGGACTAAGGGAAAAAAGTTGTTCGGCACGGACTTGTAGGGCCGAGATGGCCTGTTTCCGTGCTGTAATTGTTATATGTAATAAAATCCTGGTCCTCACCTACAAAGCCCTCCACCATCTGGCCCCCCCATATCTCACTGACCTCCTCTCCCCCTACCAACCCTCACGGCCCCTCAGAATCACATCAGCCGGTCTCCTCTCCATCCACAAGTCCAACCTCCGCAGTTTTGGGGACAGAGCATTCTCCAGGGCAGCTCCCAGGCTCTGGAACTCCCTCCCCCAACTGATCCGCAATTCCGTGTCCCTCACCATCTTCCAGTCCCGCCTCAAGACCCATCTCTTCACCTCTGCCTATCCTTAGCCCCACGTCCCCGTCCCTTTTCATCTGTGCATTAATTGCCTCATACTGTGTTTTGTATTGAATTCTGTCTTTAATTTGTGTACTAGTCATGTCTCTACTATTTATTTCATTCCCCTTACATGTTTTTCCTCTACATGCTCAATTTTTGTAAGGTATCCTTGAGACTCTTGAAAGGCGCCCATAAATACAATGTATTATTATTATATGGTTATATGGTTATGGTTAGGTTATAGCAGCGCATTTGGAAAGCAGTGACAGGATCAGTCAGTCAGCATGGATTTATGAAGGGGCATCATGCCTGACTAATCTTCTGGAATTTTTTGAGGATGTAACAAGTAGAACATAAGTCCCTCCTCACCTCCTTCCTAAAGAAACGTCCTTTAATTCTGAGGCTGTGCCCTCTGGTCCTAGACTCTCCCACTAGTGGAAACATCCTCTCCACATCCACTCTATCCAGGCCTTTCACTATTCTGTACGTTTCAATGAGGTACCCCCTCATCCTTCTAAACTCCAGCGAGTACAGGCCCAGTGCCGACAAACGCTCATCGTACGTTAACCCGCTCATTCCTGGGATAATTCTTGTAAACCTCATAATAGATTAGTTGTTCTGTTTTTAGTACATATGTCAATTAAACCTGTTGAACAGCATCTCACATTTTGCTTGTGGACCTTACACCCCAGCGGTATGAATATTGATTTCACTAACTTCAAGTAACATTCCCTCTCTCTCCATCCCTCCCCCACCCAAGTCGCACCAGCTTCTCGTTCTCACCCAACAAACAGCTAACAATGGCCTGTTTCATTACTTTTTTGCACATCTTTCATTCATAGAAACATAGAAATTAGGTGCAGGAGTAGGCCATTCGGCCCTTCGAGCCTGCACCGCCATTCAATATGATCATGGCTGATCATCCAACTCAGTATCCCGTACCTGCCTTCTCTCCATACCCCCTGATCCCCTTAGCCACAAGGGCCACATCTAACTCCCTCTTAAATATAGCCAATGAACTGGCCTCGACTACCCTCTGTGGCAGAGAGTTCCAGAGATTCACCACTCTCTGTGTGAAAAAAGTTCTTCTCATCTCGGTTTTAAAGGATTTCCCCCTTATCCTTAAGCTGTGACCCCTTGCCCTGGACTTCCCCAACATCGGGAGCAATCTTCCTGCATCTAGCCTGTCCAACCCCTTAAGAATTTTGTACGTTTCTATAAGATCCCCCCTCAATCTCCTAAATTCTAGAGAGTATAAACCAAGTCTATCCAGTCTTTCTTCATAAGACTGTCCTGACATCCCAGGAATCAGTCTGGTGAACCTTCTCTGTACTCCCTCTATGGCAATAATGTCCTTCCTCAGATTTGGAGACCAAAACTGTACGCAATACTCCAGGTGTGGTCTCACCAAGACCCTGTACAACTGCAGTAGAACCTCCCTGCTCCTAAACTCAAATCCTTTTGCTATGAAAGGATTTTCATTGTGCTTCATCTGCACCGCCACTGAAGCTCTGGGCCCGACTCCGGAAAAGGTCGCACCAAACCAGCCGCATGGCCCGAGGAGAGGGATGAAGAAGCAACAAGGAAAATAGACGCGTCTCCATCGAGGTAGGTGCCTGAAAAACGGTTCCCCCCTATTTCCCCCCCACCCCCACCACGGCGACACTCAGCCACACCGGGACCCGGGATGTATTTCCACTAGTGGGAGAGTCTAGGACCAAAGGGCACAGCCTCAGAATTAAAGGACACTCTTTTAGAAAGGAGGTGAGGAGGAACTTCTTTAGCCAGAGGGTGGTGAATCTGTGGAATTCTTTGCCACAGACGGCTGTGGAGGCCACAAGTCAGTGGATATTTTTATGCCAGAGATAGACAGATTCTTCATTAGAACGGGTGTCAAGGGTTATGGGGAGAAGCAGGAAATTGGTATTAGGAGGCAGAGATCAGCCTTGATCGAATGGCGGAGTGGACTCAATGGGCCGAATGGCCTAATTCTACCCCTATTAATTGTGAACTTGTGAGGAAGTGTCTGAAGACGGATCTCAACCCTAAACGTCACCCATTCCTTCTATCCAGAGATGCTGCCTATCCCGCTGAGTGACTCCAGCACTTTGTGTCTATCTTCGGTGTAAACAGGCACCTGCAGTTCCTTCCTACACACAAACTAAACAATCTAAGGACACTATCTAAGAACACTAAGACCTTTGAGGTACACAAAAATTGCTGGAGAAACTCAGCGGGTGCAGCAGCATCTATGGAGCGAAGGAAATAGGTGACGTTTCGGGCCAAAACCCTTCTTCAGACTGATGGGGGGTGGGGGGGAGAAGGAAGGAAAAAGGGAGGAGGAGGAGCCCGAGGGCGGGGGGATGGGAGGAGACAGCTCGAGGGTTAAGGAAGGGGAGGAGACAGCAAGGGCTAGCAAAATTGGGAGAATTCAATGTTCATGCCAGCCGGACGCAAGCAACCCAGGCGGAATATGAGGTGCTGTTCCTCCAATTTCCGGTGTTGCTCACTCTGGCAAGGGAGGAGACCCAGGACAGAGAGGTCGGATTGGGAATGGGAGGGGGAGTTGAAGTGCTGAGCCACCGGGAGTTCAGGTAAGTTATTGCGGACTGAGCGGAGGTGTACGGCGAAACGATCGCCCAACCTACGCTTAGTCTCACCGATGTAAATCAGCTAACATCTAGAGCAACGGATGCAGTAGATGAGGTTGGAGGAGATACAGGTGAACCTTTGTCGCACCTGGAACGACTGCTTGGGTCCTTGAATGGAGTCGAGGGGGGAGGTGAAGGGACAGGTGTTGCATTTCTTGCGGTTGCAACGGAAAGTGCCCGGGGAGGGGGTGGTATGGGAGGGAAGGGAAGAATTGACGAGGGAGTTGCGGAGGGAGCGGTCTTTGCAGAAGGCAGACATTGGGGGAGATGGGAAGATGTGGCGAGTGGTGGGGTCACGTTGGAGGTGGCGGAAATGGCGGAGGATTATTTGTTGTATTTGCCGGCTGGTGGGGTGAAAGGTGAGGACTAGGGGGACTCTGCCCTTGTTGCGTGTGCGGGGATGGGGAGAGAGAGCAGTGTTGCGGGGTATGGATGAGACCCTGGTGCGAGCCTCATCTATGGTGGCGGAGGGGAATCCCCGTTCCCTGAAGAACGAGGACATTTCCGATGCCCTGGTGTGGAACGTCTCATCCTGGGAACAGATGCGGCGTAGGCGGAGGAATTGGGAGTAGGGGATGGAGTCTTTACAGGGGGCAGGGTGGGAAGACGTGTAGTCCAGATAGCCATGTGCGTCAGTGGGTTTGTAATGTATGTCGGTCAGAAGTCTGTCCCCTGCGATGGAGATGGTGAGGTCAAGGAATGGTAGGGAAGTGTCGGAAATCGTCCAGGTGTATTGGAGTGCCGGATGGAAGTTGATGGTGAAGTGGATGAAGTCAGTCAGTTGTGTGTGGGTGCAGGAGGTGGCCCCAAAGCAGTCGTCAATGTAACGGAGGTAGAGGTTGGGGATGGGGCCCTGGTACGTATTGAACAAGAATTGTTCAACGTACCCGACAAAGAGGAAGGCGTAGCTGGGGCCCATGCGTGTGCCCTTATAAAGCTCCGGAGCCAGAAGGCCTTTGAGGTTATTGAAATGATATTGTTTTTTGTTTGTTATTAATGTTATCTATAACTACAGTGTAGCAGGCCTGTTATGATCATATCTTCATAACTTCTACACCAATCTCTGCCTTACATTGGTCGTGGGGAAGTTGCTGGAGTCGATTATTAAAGATTTACTAGAATGTTGCCTGGGTTTCAACAACTAAGTTACAGAGATAGGTTGAATAAGTTAGGTCTTTATTCTCTGGAGCGCAGAAGGTTAAGGGGGGACTTGATAGAGGTCTTTAAAATGATGAGAGGGATAGACAGAGTTGATGTGGACAAGCTTTTCCCTTTGAGAATAGGGAAGATTCAAACAAGAGGACATGACTTCAGAATTAAGGGACAGAAGTTTAGGGGTAACATGAGGGGGAACTTCTTTACTCAGAGAGTGGTAGCGGTGTGGAATGAGCTTCCAGTGGAAGTGGTGGCGGCAGGTTCGTTGGTATCATTTAAAAATAAATTGGATAGGCATATGGATGAGAAGGGAATGGAGGGTTATGGTATGAGTGCAGGCAGGTGGGACTAAGGGAAAAAAGTTGTTCGGCACGGACTTGTAGGACCGAGATGGCCTGTTTCCGTGCTGTAATTGTTATATGTTATAAAATCCTGGTCCTCACCTACAAAGCCCTCCACCATCTGGTTCCCCCATATCTCACTGACCTCCTCTCCCCCTACCTACCCTCACGGTCCCTCAGATCCACATCAGCCGGTCTCCTCTCCATCCACAAGTCCAACCTCCGCAGTTTTGGGGACAGAGCCTTCTCCAGGGCAGCTCCCAGGCTCTGGAACTCCCTCCCCCAACTGATCCGCAATTCCGTGTCCCTCACCATCTTCCAGTCCCGCCTCAAGACCCATCTCTTCACCTCTGCCTATCCTTAGCCCCACGTCCCCCTCCCTTTTCATCTGTGCATTAATTGCCTCATACTGTGTTTTGTATTGAATTCTGTCTTTACTTTGTGTACTAGTTATGTCTCTACTATTTATTTCATTCCCCTTACATGTTTTTCCTCTACATGCTCAATTTTTGTAAGGTGTCCTTGAGACTCTTGAAAGGCGCCCATAAATAAAATGTATTATTATTATATGGCTATATGGTTATGGTTAGGTTCTAGCAGCGCATTTGGAAAGCAGTGACAGGATCAGTCAGTCAGCATGGATTTATGAAGGGGCATCATGTCTGACTAATCTTCTGGAATTTTTTGAGGATGTAACAAGTAGAACATAAGTCCCTCCTCACCTCCTTCCTAAAGAAACGTCCTTTAATTCTGAGGCTGTGCCCTCTGGTTCTAGACTCTCCCACTAGTGGAAACATCCTCTCCACATCCACTCTATCCAGGCCTTTCACGATTCTGTAAGTTTCAATTAGTTCACCCCTCATCCTTCTAAACTCCAGCGAGTACAGGCCCAGTGCCGACAAACGCTCATCGTACGTTAACCCACTCATTCCTGGGATAATTCTTGTAAACCTCATAATAGATTAGTTGTTCTGTTTTTAGTACATATGTCAATTAAACCTGTTGAACAGCATCTCATATTTTGCTTGTGGAGCTTACACCCCAGCGGTATGAATATTGATTTCTCTAACTTCAAGTAACATTCCCTCTCTCTCCATCCCTCCCCCACCCAAGTCGCACCAGCTTCTCGTTCTCACCCAACAAACAGCTAACAATGGCCTGTTTCCTTACTTTTTTGCACATCTTTCATTCATTGTTCTTCATCTGCACCGTCACTGAAGCTCTGGGCCCGACTCCGGAAAAGGTCGCACCAAACCAGCCGCATGGCCCGAGGAGAGGGATGAAGAAGCAACAAGGGAAATAGACGCGTCTCCATCGAGGTAGGTGCCTGAAAAACGGTTCCCCCCTATTCCCCCCCCCCCCCCCCCCACCACGGCGACTCTCAGCCACACCGGGACCCGGGATGTATTTCCACTAGTGGGAGAGTCTAGGACCAAAGGGCACAGCCTCAGAATTAAAGGACACTCTTTTAGAAAGGAGATGAGGAGGAATTTCTTTAGCCAGAGGGTGGTGAATCTGTGGAATTCTTTGCCACAGACGGCTGTGGAGGCCACAAGTCAGTGGATATTTTTATGCCAGAGATAGACAGATTCTTCATTAGAACGGGTGTCAAGGGTTATGGGGAGAAGCAGGAAATTGGTATTAGGAGGCAGAGATCAGCCTTGATCGAATGGCGGAGTGGACTCAATGGGCCGAATGGCCTAATTCTACCCCTATAAATTGTGAACTTGTGAGGAAGTGTCTGAAGAAGGATCTCAACCCTAAACGTCACCCATTCCTTCTATCCAGAGATGCTGCCTATCCCGCTGAGTGACTCCAGCACTTTGTGTCTATCTTCGGTGTAAACAGGCACCTGCAGTTCCTTCCTACACACAAACTAAACAATCTAAGGACACTATCTAAGAACACTAAGACCTTTGAGGTACACAAAAATGCTGGAGAAACTCAGCAGGTGCAGCAGCATCTATGGAGCAAAGGAAATAGGTGACGTTTCGGGCCGAAACCCTTCTACAGACTGATGGGGGGTGGGGGGGAGAAGGAAGCAAAAAGGGAGGAGGAGGAGCCCGAGGGCGGGGGGATGGGAGGGTGGGAGGAGACAGCAAGGGGGTTAAGGAAGGGGAGGAGACAGCAAGGGCTAGCAAAATTGCGAGAATTCAATGTTCATGCCATCGGACGCAAGCAACCCAGGCGGAATATGAGGTGCTGTTCCTCCAATTTCCGGTGTTGCTCACTCTGGCAATGGAGGAGACCCAAGACAGAGAGGTCGGATTGGGAATGGGAGGGGGAGTTGAAGTGCTGAGCCACCGGGAGTTCAGGTAGGTTATTGCGGACTGAGCGGAGGTGTTCGGCGAAACGATCGCCCAACCTCCGCTTAGTCTCCCCGATGTAAATCAGCTGACATCTAGAGCAGCGGATGCAGTAGATGAGGTTGGAGGAGATACAGGTGAACCTTTGTCGCACCTGGAACGACTGCTTGGGTCCTTGAATGGAGTCGAGGGGGGAGGTGAAGGGACAGGTGTTGCATTTCTTGCGATTGCAACGGAAAGTGCCCGGGGAGGGGGTGGTACGGGAGGGAAGGGAAGAATTGACAAGGGAATTGCGGAGGGAGCGGTCTTTGCGGAAGGCAGACATGGGGGGAGATGGGAAGATGTGGCAAGTGGTGGGGTCACGTTGGAGGTGGCGGAAATGGCGGAGGATTATTTGTTGTATTTGCCGGCTGGTGGGGTGAAAGGTGAGGACTAGGGGGACTCTGCCCTTGTTGCGAGTGCGGGGATGGGGAGAAAGAGCAGTGTTGCGGGGTATGGATGAGACCCTGGTGCGAGCCTCATCTATGGTGGAGGAGGGGAATCCCCGTTCCCTGAAGAGCGAGGACATTTCCGGTGCCCTGGTGTGGAACGTCTCATCCTGGGAACAGATGCGGCGTAGGCGGAGGAATTGGGAGTAGGGGATGGAGTCTTTACAGGGGGCAGGGTGGGAAGACGTGTAGTCCAGATAGCCATGTGAGTCAGTGGGTTTGTAGTGTATGTCGGTGAGAAGTCTGTCCCCTGCGAGGGAGATGGTGAGGTCAAGGAATGGTAGGGAAGTGTCGGAAATGGTCCAGGTGTATTGGAGTGCCGGATGGAAGTTGGTGGTGAAGTGGATGAAGTCAGTCAGTTATGTGTGGGTGCAGGAGGTGGCCCCAAAGCAGTCGTCAATGTAACGGAGGTAGAGGTCGGGGATGGGGCCCTGGTACGTATTGAACAAGGATTGTTCAACGTACCCGACAAAGAGGCAGGCGTAGCTGGGGCCCATGCGTGTGCCCTTATAAAGCTCCGGAGCCAGAAGGCCTTTGAGGTTATTGGAATGATATTGTTTTTTGTTTGTTATTTTGTTATCTATAACTACAGTGTAGCAGGCCTGTTATGATCATATCTTCATAACTTCTACACCAATCTCTGCCTTACATTGGTCGTGGGGAAGTTGCTGGAGTCGATTATTAAAGATTTACTAGAATGTTGCCTGGGTTTCAACGACTAAGTTACAGAGATAGGTTGAATAAGTTAGGTCTTTATTCTCTGGAGCGCAGAAGGTTAAGGGGGGACTTGATAGAGGTCTTTAAAATGATGAGAGGGATAGACAGAGTTGACGTGGACAAGCTTTTCCCTTTGAGAATAGGGAAGATTCAAACAAGAGGACATGATTTCAGAATTAAGGGACAGAAGTTTAGGGGTAACATGAGGGGGAACTTCTTTACTCAGAGAGTGGTAGTGGTGTGGAATGAGCTTCCAGTGGAAGTGGTGGCGGCAGGTTCGTTGGTATCATTTAAAAATAAATTGGATAGGCATATGGATGAGAAGGGAATGGAGGGTTATGGTATGAGTGCAGGCAGGTGGGACTAAGGGGAAAAAGTTGTTCGGCACGGACTTGTAGGGCCGGGATGGCCTGTTTCCGTGCTGTAATTGTTATATGTTATAAAATCCTGGTCCTCACCTACAAAGCCCTCCACCATCTGGCCCCCCCATATCTCACTGACCTCCTCTCCCCCTACCAACCCTCACGGTCCCTCAGATCCACATCAACCGGTCTCCTCTCCATCCACAAGTCCAACCTCCGCAGTTTTGGGGACAGAGCCTTCTCCAGGGCAGCTCCCAGGCTCTGGAACTCCCTCCCCCAACTGATCCGCAATTCCGTGTCCCTCACCATCTTCCAGTCCCGCCTCAAGACCCATCTCTTCACCTCTGCCTATCCTTAGCCCCATGTCCCCCTCCCTTTTCATCTGTGCATTAATTGCCTCATACTGTGTTTTGTATTGAATTCTGTCTTTACTTTGTGTACTAGTCATGTCTCTACTATTTATTTCATTCCCCTTACATGTTTTTCCTCTACATGCTCAATTTTTGTAAGGTGTCCTTGAGACTCTTGAAAGGCGCCCATAAATAAAATGTATTATTATTATATGGTTATATGGTTATGGTTATGTTCTAGCAGCGCATTTGGAAAGCAGTGACAGGATCAGTCAGTCAGCATGGATTTATGAAGGGGCATCATGCCTGACTAATCTTCTGGAATTTTTTAAGGATGTAACAAGTGGAACATAAGTCCCTCCTCACCTCCTTCCTAAAGAAACGTCCTTTAAATCTGAGGCTGTGCCCTCTGGTTCTAGACTCTCCCACTAGTGGAAACATCCTCTCCACATCCACTCTATCCAGGCCTTTCACTATTCTGTAAGTTTCAATGAGGTTCCCCCCCTCATCCTTCTAAACTCCAGCGAGTACAGGCCCAGTGCCGACAAACGCTCATCGTACGTTAACCCGCTCATTCCTGGGATCGTTCTTGTAAACCTCATAATAGATTAGTTGTTCTGTTTTTAGTACATATGTCAATTAAACCTGTTGAATAGCATCTCATATTTTGCTTGGGGAGCTTACACCCCAGCGGTATGAATATTGATTTCTCTAACTTCAAGTAACATTCCCTCTCTCTCCATCCCTCCCCCACCCAAGTCGCACCAGCTTCTCGTTCTCACCCAACAAACAGCTGACAATGGCCTGTTTCCTGTTACTTTTTTGCATATCTTTCATTCATTGTTCTTCATCTCTCTACATCACCATCTATATCTCTCGTTTCCCTTATCAAGATTCACAGTGAAATGAAATTCCCATACAGCCATACAATAAAAAAAATAAAGAACACAACACACTATAAAATTTGACATAAAACATCCCCACACTATAGAATCAAAGTTTCCCACTGTGTGGGAAGGCACCAAAGTCAGTCTCTTCCTCCACTGTTCCTCGTTGTCAGGGCCTCCCCAAGCCCTCCGCAGTTGCAGCTACGGGCGGCCTGATGTCCAGGACCGCTCGCCGGGGTGATACAAGTCCGACGTCGGGGCTGCGGGACTTCCTCAGCGGCATGGACACAGTCGGCCCCCTCATACCGGAGTCGGTGGCTTCCAAAGTCCGCAGGCTGCGCCGGGTGGAGACTGCTGCTGGAGACCCTCTGCAAGGCGCCCCAGGACTCCACGATGTTGTTCAGCTCCGCCCGCGTTGGAAGCTCTCTGCACCAGAGCTCCACGATGTTGGAGCAGCGGCCCAACGCTCCGGAGCTCCACACGGCGACCCAGGTAGGCATCGCCCGCTCCGCGGTGACTCCAGCGCTGCGCTGCCGCTGTAGCAGCCCTGGTCCGGTACTCGGTCCCCAGCAGGAAAGGCCGCTCCGATCCAGCTGGTAGGGGGCGAGGACGCGACCCGGAGAAATAGTCGCGTCCCCGCCAGGAAGAGACTGGGAGATGGTTTCCCCCCTTACCCTGCCCCCCTCCCCCACAGAGAAAAGTTAAAGTTTCCCCCAACACAAACTTTTATCCCTAACCAGTCTGAAGAAGGGTCTCCACCCGAAACGTCGCCCATTCCTTCTCTCCAGAGATGCTGCCTGTCCCGCTGAGTTACTCCAGCACTTTGTGTCTATGAACAATGAAGCCCTCTCTCCTGGCTGTGATGGTGGTATTGCATGTGACAACTCTGGAAATCTCTGCCTGTGGGGATTGTGCAGATGAAGTCATGGAAAATGCTGACTCTTCAGTGGAGATGGGAAGATATGAAAACTACAGGAAATAGCTGGACGGGGGGAGGGCAGGGGAGGCAGAGACTGGGGTAGAGAGGGAGGGGGAGGGGTGGGGAGGAAGAGGCAACAGACAATAGGTGCAGGAGTTAGCCATTCGGCCCCTCGAGCCAGCACCGCCATTCAATGTGATCATGGCTGATCATCCACAATCAGTACCCCGTTCCTGCCTTCTCCCCATATCCCCTGACTCCACTATCTTTAAGAGCACTGTCTAGCTCTCTCTTGAAAGTATCCAGAGAACCAGCCTCCACCGCCCTCTGACGCAGAGAATTCCACACACTCACCACTCTCTGGGTGAAAAAGTGTTTCCTCATCTCCGTTCTAAATGGCCGACCCCATATTCTTAAACTGTGGCCCCTGGTTCTGGACTCCCCCATCATCGGGAACATATTTCCAGCCTCTAGCGTGTCCAAGCCCTTAATCATCTTATATGTTTCAATAAGATATCCTCTCATCCTTCTAAACTCCAGAGTATACAAGCCCAGCCGCTCCATTCTCTCAGCAAATGACAGTCCCGCCATCCCGGAAATTAACCTTGTAAACCTACGCTGCACTCCCTCAATAGCAAGAATGTCCTTCCTCAAATTAGGGGACCAAAACTGCACACAATACTCCAGGTGTGGTCTCACTAGGGCTCTGTACAACTGCAGAAGGACCACTTTGCTCCTATACTCGATTCCTCTTGTTATAAAGGCTAACATGCCATTCGCTTTCTTCACTGCCTGCTGTACCTGCATGCTTACTTTCATTGACTGAAGAACAAAGACCCCCAGATCCCGTTGTACTTCCCCTTTTCCCAACTTGACTGGGGTAGAGAGGGAGGGGGAAGGGTGGGGAGGAAGAGTGGGGGAGAAAGGGAGGGAGAGGGGTGGGGGTGAATGGTCTCCTCCTGCACCTATTTTCTATGTTTCTATAATTAGGGGTCACAGTTTAAGAATAAGGGGCCGGCCATTCCTTGGAAATACTGAGATGAGGAAAAACCTTTTCACCCAGAGAGTTGTGAATCTGTGGAATTCTCTGCCGCAGAAGGCAGGGGAGGCCAATTCACTGGATGTTTTCAAGAGAGAGTTAGATTTAGCTCTTAGTGGCGTCTAAAGCTGAGCGATGGCAAAACAGTATCAACAGCATTTCGAACGGAGACGAGGAAACACTTTCTCTCACAGAGAGTGGTGAGTCTGTCGAATTCTCTGGATGCTTTCAAGAGAGCTAGATAGGGCACTTAAAAATAGCGGAGTCAGGGGATATGGGGAGAAGGCAGGAACGGGGTACTGATTGTGGATGATCAGCCATGATCACATTGAATGGCGGTGCTGGCTCGAAGGGCCAAATGGCCTCCTCTTGCACCTATTGCCTATAACAGCATCCCATCTAAACAACAAGGAAGCTAAGCGAGAGCTAGCTGTCTTCATTAACAACAGGCGCTTGGACTTCCAACAAACACCCACGTACCTCGGCGTAAAGGTGGATAGGTCGCTTACATTTCGTCAACACCTGGCTGGTCTCCACGACAAGGTCCCGGCACGTAGCGGCCTCATCCGACGCCTGGCAGGCACAAGTTGGGGAGCCAGCCCATCAACTCTTCGCACCTCTGCCTTAACGCTTGTGTATGCCCCAGCTGAGTACTGTGCACCCGTATGGAGTAGAGGTAGACATGGTAGACACGAGCCCGAACAGCACCTTGCGAACCATCACTGGGTGCCTTCAACCTACTCCAGTCGAGCAGCTCCCTATACTTGCAGGCATTATGCCTGCAGGGATCCGAAGGCAAGCAGCAACTCTGGCACTATCTCGTCGTGCCACAGACCCAGATCACCTCCTCCATCAGGCTGTCAGCAGAGAGCAGAGGCCATCCCGACTGAAGTCCCGTCACCCCTTTGCTCCACATGGAAAACAACTCCTAGCATCCATCCTGCCAACTGAGACAAAAGCACACTGGATAGCCACCCAGTGGTCACAAGAGTGGAAGGCAACCTCATCTCCATTACACAGCAACATCTCTTCACCAGATAAAAGCTGTCCAGGGTCTGAGCTTCCCCAGAGGAGCGTGGGTGAAGCTCAACAGACTTGGTACTGGAGTTGGACGTTTCAATTCCAGCGTGTGGAGATGGGGGCTCCCTCCGCCAGAGCCCAGCCTGTGAATGTGGAGCAGAACAACAGACAGCCAACCATGTCATCTCTGGGTGCCTTCTCTACCACCCACCAAATGGACCTCTGTCAGGGCCTGGCAGACATTGACGCCAACAGAGACAACAATCTGGCAGCTCAACACCGACTTGAGATCTAACTAATCCTTTGGTTTATTTATGTTTCATTTGCAAGAAGAAAATGCTCTTAGGGCTAATGGAATCAAGGGATATGGGAGAAAGCAGGAAAGGGGTACTGATTGTGGATGATCAGGATAGGTACAGGATACTGAGTTGGATGATCAGCCATGATCATATTGAATGGCGGTGCAGGCTCGAGGGGCCGAATGGCCTACTCGTGCACCTATTTTCTATGTTTCCATGATCAGCCATGATCATATTGAATGGTGGTGCTGGCTCGAAGGGCTGAATGGCCTACTCCTGCACCTATTTTTCTATGTTTAGAAACATAGAAAATACGTGCAGGAGGAGGCCATTCATTGTGATCATGGCTGATCGTCCACAATCAGTACCCCGTTCCTGCTTTCTCCACTAGCCTCTAGAGCCCTATCTAACTCTCTCTTAAATATAGCCAATGAACTGGCCTCAACCACCTTCTGTGGCAGAGAATTCCACAGATTCACCACTCCCTGTGTAAAAAATGTTTTTCTCATCTCAGTCCTAAAAGATTTCCCCATTATCCTTAAACTGTGACCCCTTGTTCTGGACTTCCCCAACATCGGGAATAATCTTCCTGCATCTAGCCTGTCCAACCCCTTAAGAATTTTGTATAAATATATAAGATCCCCCCTCAATCTTCTAAATTCTAGCGAGTACAAGCCGAGTCTATCCAGTCTTCCTTCATATGAAAGTCTTGACATCCCAGGAATCAGTCTGGTGAACCTTCTCTGTGCTCCCTCTATGGCAAGAATGTCTTTCCTCAGATTAGGAGACCAAAACTGTACGCAATACTCCAGGTGTGGTCTCACCAAGACCCTGTACAACTGCTGTAGAACCTCCCTGCTCTTATACTCAAAATGGCGGTATTGAATGGCGGTGCTGGCTCGGAAGGGCTGAATGGCCTACTCCTGCATCTATTTTTCTATGTTTCTATGGACCTGGAGCGAGGGTACTTTGTAACTTTGTAAATGTCCATTATGTGGCAACTATTTGCATACCTAGGGTTTGCCAGCAAAGAATTTCACTGTGACAATTAAGTATTCATGCAGATCGTACGACTTCCGTACAGACAGCACCCGTAGTGGGGATCGAACCCTGATCTCAGGCTCTGTGAGGCAGCAACTCTACCCGCTGCAGCACTGTGCCACCCTTGGTGGGCCGAATGGCCTCACCCTGCTCCTGGAGCTGATGCAGTGTCCTCCAACACTTTGACTTTAGCTCAGACTCTCAGCATCTGCAACATAGAAGTGAGATCGACCTTGTGACCAAATGGTGCCAGCACCCTAACCTAACTCTCAACACCAACAAAACCAAGGAACTGATTGTGGACTTTGGAAGGGGTAGGATGAGGACCCACAGTCCTGTTTATATCAATGGGTCGATGGTTGAAAGGGTCAAGAGCTTCAAATTCCTGGGCGTGCACATCTCTGAAGATCTCTCCTGGTCCGAGAACATGGATGCAATTATAAAAAAAGCACATCAGCGCCTGTACTTCCTGAGATGATTACGGAGAGTCGGCATGTCAAGTCGGTATGTCTCTCTAACTTCTACAGGTGCACAGTAGAGAGCATGCTGACCGGTTGCATCGTGGCTTGGTTCGGCAACTTGAGCGCCCTGGAGCGGAAAAGACTACAAAAAGTAGTAAACACTGCCCAGTCCATCATCGACTGTGACCTCCCCACCATCGAGGGGATTTATCGCAGTCGCTGACTCAAAAAGGCTGCCAGGATCATCAAGGACCCACACCATCCTGGCCACACACTCATCTCCTCACTGCCTCCAGGTAGAAGGTACAGGAGCCTGAAGACTGCAACAACCAGGTTCAGGAATAGCTGCTTCCCCACAGCCATTATTAAACTCAACTCAAACAAAACTCTGATCTTTAATAGCTCATTACACTTTATCTGTTTATTTTCTTTATCACTTTATCTATTATCTGAATGGTGACCGATTAGGAAAAGGGGAGATGCAACGAGACCTGGGTGTCATGGTACACCAGTCATTGAAAGTAGGCATGCAGGTGCAGCAGGCAGCGAAGAAAGCGGTATGTTAGCATTCATAACAAAAAGATTTGAGTATAGGAGCAGGGAGGTTCTACTGCAGTTGTACAGGGTCTTGGTGAGACCACACCTGGAGTATTGCGTACAGTTTTGGTCTCCTAATCTGAGGAAGGACATTCTTGCCATAGAGGGAGTACAGAGAAGGTTCACCGACTGATTCCTGGGATGTCAGGACTTTCATATGAAGAAAGACTGGATAGATCGGCTTGTACTCGCTAGAATTTAGAAGATTGGGGGTATCTTATAGAAACTTACAAAATTCTGAAGGGGTTGGACAGGCTAGATGCAGGAAGATTGTTCCCGATGTTGGGGAAGTCCAGAACAAGGGGTCACAGTTTAAGGATAAAGGGGAAATCTTTTGGGACCGAGATGAGAAAAACATTTTTCACACAGAGAGTGGTGAATCTGTGGAACTCTCTGCCACAGAAGGTAGTTGAGGCCAGTTCATTGGCTATATTTAAGAGGGAGTTAGATGTGGCCCTTGTGGCTAAAGGGATCAGGGGGTATGGAGAGAAGGCAGGAATGGGATACTGAGTTGGATGATCAGCCATGATCATATTGAATGGCGCTGCAGGCTCGAAGGGCCGAATGGCCTACTCCTGCACCTATTTTCTATGTTTCTATGTGTGTATATATATATATTCTGTGGTATATGGACACACTGATCTGCTCTGTACAATATTCTGTTGTGCTGCAGCAAAGCAACAATGTCATTGTCCTATCTGCGACGCATGGCAGTAAACTCTCTTGGGTACACAAAAATGCTGGAGAAACTCAGCGGGTGCAGCAGCATCTATGGAGCGAAGGAAATGGGCAACGTTTCGTGCCAAAACCCTTCTTCAAACTGATGGGGGGTGGGGGGCGGGGTGAAGAAAGGAAAAAGGAGGAGGAGCCCGAGGGCTGAGGGAGAGTCGTCAAGTCAAGTCAGGTTATTCGTCACATACACATACGAGTTGTGCAGTGAAATGAAAAATGGCAATGCTCGCGGACTTTGTGCAAAAAGACAAACAAACAAACAACCTAACAAACTATAAACACAATCATAAACACACACATATTCTTTTACATATTAAATATTGAAAGGAAAAACGTTCAGTAAAGTTAGTCTCTGGTGAGATAAGAGTTTACAGTCCGAATGGCCTCTGGGAAAAAACTCCTTCTCAACCTCTCCGTTCTCACAGCATGGCAATGGAGGCGTTTGCCTGACCGTAGCAGCTGGAACAGTCCGTTGCATGGGTGGAAGGGGTCTCCCATGATTTTATTGGCTCTGGAGTTGCACCTCCTGATGTATAGTTCCTGCAGGGGGGCGAGTGTAGTTCCCATAGTGGGGACGACAGATGGCACAATGGGCTAAGTGTTCGGCTGGCAACCGGAAGGTAGCCGGTTCGAATCCCGCTTGGAGTGCATACTGTCGTTGTGTCCTTGGGCAAGACACTTCACCCACCTTTGCCTGTGTGTGAATGTGTGTGAGTGATTGGTGGTGGTCGGAGGGGCCGTAGGTGCAGAATGGCAGCCACGCTTCCGTCAGTCTGCCCCAGGGCAGCTGTGGCTACAAAAGTAGCTTACCACCACCGAGTGTGACTGAGGAGTGAATGAATAATGCGATGTAAAGCGCCTTGAGTATTAGAAAGGCGCTATATAAATCCCATCCATTATTATTATTATTATAGTGCGTTCGGCCAAACGCAGTTGTCTCTGCAGAGCCTTCTTGTCCTGGGCAGAGCAATTCCCAAACCAGGTGGTAATATTTCCGGACAAGATGCTTTCCACAGCCGCTGCGTAGAAGCACTGGAGGATCCTCGGAGACACTCTGAATTTCCTCAATTGCCTGAGGTGGTAAAGGAGCTGCCTTGCCTTACTCACGAGTGCTGAGGCGTGTGCTGTCCATGTCATATCCCCAGAGATGTGGACTCCCAGGTATTTAAAACAGCTCACCCTATCCACAGGATCCCCATTTATCCTCAATGATGTGTACGTCCTCGGATGATGTGCCCTCCTAAAGTCCACGATCAGCTCCTTCGTTTTTTTGATGTTCAAGAGGAGGCTGTTGTCCTGACACCAGAGTGCCAGATCAGCTACCTCCTCCCGGTAGGCCTTCTCATCGTTGTCTGAGATCAGGCCCAACACCAGTGTCATCAGCAAACTGGATTATTGAGTTGGAGCTGAACCTAGCCACACAGTCATGTGTGTACAGGGAGTACAATAGGGGGCTGAAGACGCAACCCTGGGGCGATCCTGTGCTCAGTGTGAGGGACTTCGATGTATTTCCTCCCATCTTGACTACCTGGGGCCCGGCGGTGAGAAAGTCCAGGGCCCAGGCACATAGGGAGGTGTTGAGCCCTAATTCCAGTAGCTTCTCGGCCAGTCTGGTGGGGACTATCGTGTTGAAGGCTGAACTGAAGTCTATGAACAGCATCCTCACGTAGCCTCCCTTCTGGCTGTCAAGATGAGAGAGAGCGGTGTGCAAAACCTGGGAGACCGCATCGTCCGTGGATCTGTTCGGACGGTATGCAAATTGTAACGGGTCCATGTTGCGATGGATGAAGGCGCAGATGTGTTTCTTCACCAGCCTCTCAAAGCATTTCATGACTCCCGAGGTAAGGGCCACCGGACGGTAGTCATTCAGACAGGCATTTTTTGGTACTGGTACAATGATGAAGCAGGCAGGGACCACGGACTTGTCCAGGGAGAGGTTGAATATTGTAGTGAGCACCGGAGCTAGCTGCATAGCACAGGACTTGAGTACTCGCCCCGAGATGCCATCGGGGCCTGCAGGAAGGGGAGGAGACAGAATTGTGAGAATTCAATGTTCATGCCCGCAGGATGCAGACTCCCCAAGCTGAATATGAGGTGCTGTTCCTCCAATTTCCGGTGTTGCTCGCTCTGGCCATGGAGGAAGGGAAGAATTTCCAGCATCTGCAGTTCCTTCTTAAACAGTAAACTCTCTTGTCTTGACTTGACTTGTCTTGACTTGACTTGACTTGACTTGTCTTGTCTTGTCTTGACTTGACTCAGCATCTGCATCACACTGGAGGGTGGGAAAACAACACCATACACCTCTGCACATCGATGGAGCTGATGTGGAAAGGGTCAGCAGCGTGAAGTTCCTAGGACTCCACCTGTCAGATGACCTGATGTCCACGACCAACACCACAGCACTGGTCACGAGAGCCCAGCAGCGACTACACCCTCTCCGAAGACTACGTTAAGCAGGTCTCCCCACTACACACCTATGAACTTTTTATAGGGGGACAATCGAGAGCACATTAACCAACGGCATCACTTCCTGGTTCGGGAGCTGCAAGGCGTACGAACGGCACCAACTTGACAGGATTGTGAAGACCGCCAGCAGGATTATTGGTGCTCCACTCCCTTTCTTGCTGGACATATACAGGAAGAGATGTATCAACAGAGCCATCTCCATCATCAAAGACCCCTACCACCCATCGCATCACATATTCTCCATCCTGCCATCTGGGAAGAGGTACAGGAGCATTAGCTGCAAAACCAGCAGGATGCTCCTCAGCTTCTTCCCGCAGGCTATAAGACTGATAAACGGACTTAGCCCCCTACCAAAGTATCGCGCACCAACTCATCATTGATCTCAGACGTAAGGCACAACCCAAGACCCCCCTACTCATCTCAGGCGAACCCATATCCACCACTGACTCATTCAAATTTCTTGGCACTCACATAAGCAATAACCTCAAATGGAAAATCAATTCAAATCACATCTACAAAAAAGCCAACCAAAGACTCTTCTTCCTCCACCAGCTCAAGATGTTTAGAGTGAGGAAACACCTCCTAATCCGATTCTACACAGCCATCATCCAAAGCATGCTCACTTCATCAATTACAGTCTGGTTCAGCAGTTTAGACACTCACTCCCGTAATAAATTACAGCGCATAGTTAACAAAGCATCCAAAATCATCAGCACTCCCCTTCCATCAATAGAATCACTCCATCACAAACGATCCGTGTCAAGGGTGAAGAAAATCATCTCTGATCCCTCCCACCCAGCTCACCACATCTTCCACCTGCTGCCATCAGGAAGGCGCTACAGCTCACTGCCCGCCAAGACATCTCGATTTAAAAACAGTTCTTACCCACACGCAATCCGAATTCTGAACACACTATGGCAACAGCACATATCCTCCCTATGCATGTACTGTATATTGTATGATGTTGTGTTTTATGTTATGTTTGACGGGAATCAGCCTACCTTGTAACATCCTGTACTGAACCTGAATTCCACCAGTTTGACTGTGTGGTCATTAAATAATCTAATCTAATCTAATCTAATCAACCTGGACACACTGCAGCAGCTGTCGATCAGAACGCCTGTTGATGTTTAGTAGAGAGTAGTGTTTAATTTAATTTGTTGATGATATATGTATTTTTCTTTCTAGTTATTTGTTGTTATTTGTACTGCACACTGAATGGACACTGGTTGAGCAACGTTTTTTTGTTTCCTCTGGGTGTGTGAGTACTCAGGAAAATGACAATCAAGAGATACTGATACTGATACACAAACCCCTCCCACTAGTGACGTCCCGCACCGGGCCACACCCACCGCTGACGTACTTCCTAACCCCGCCCACCCGTGACGCACCCCGGAAACCCCGCCCACCCGCGTCGTACGCCGCGAACCCCGCCCACAAGTGCCCGCTCGGTGACGTACGACGTCGATCACGCCCACCGACGACGACGGGCGACGACGCAATCACGCCGACCGCCCGTGACGCAATCACGCCGACCGCCCGTGACGCGGTGACGCCGACCGCCGGTGACGCGCTGACGCCGACCGCCGGTGACGCGGTGACGCCGACCGCCGGTGACGCGAGGGAGACGCAGCTTGGCCCTAGTAACGCACATGCGTAGACCGCGCCGGCTGGCCACGCAAGCGCCCTCCCTCGGCCCGGGCGCCATCGCGATTCACGGGGTAAGTAAGGGACCGGTCACCGCATCAGCGCGGGCTGGACCCGACCCGACCCGGACCCGGCCGCTGCGGGAGGGCGGGAGGGAGGCGGGGAGGCGGACAGACGGCCCGGCTCTGCGGCTGCTCACGGCCTACAGGGATGGCCCGCTTCCGGCCGCCTGCCCCCCCCCCCCACACACACGGGCGGATGTGACGGCGGGGCGGGGCGGGGCGTGGTGCCCGCTGGGAGTTGTAGTCCGCGAGGGCGGCGGCCGTTCGCGCCACTCGACCCGGCCCCGGCTCCGTCTCCAGCAGCGGCGACAACAACAGCAACAACGACAGGAGGAGCGGCAACAGGAGCCGGAGCAGGAGCAGGAGCAGGAGCAGGAGCAGGCCCGGGTGGTGAGGAGCAGGAGCAGGAGGCGGCCCGGGTGGTCAGGAGCAGGAGCAGGAGCAGGAGCCGGAGCCGGCCCGGGTGGTCAGGAGCAGGAGCCGGAGCCGGCCCGGGTGGTGAGGAGCAGGAGCAGGAGCAGGAGCCGGCCCGGGTGGTGAGGAGAGGGGGCGGGATGGGGAGCAGGAGCAGGAGGCCGCGCACTCGGGCCCTGAAGCGTCCGATGGGATCGGGTCTAGTGTGGACCCGTGTGGGGGGTGGAGGGGGAGAAGAGGGAACAGGGGGAGGGGGTGGAGGGAGAGGGTGGGGTGGTGCCTCTTTCTCCCCCCTCACCCCCACCTCTTCTCTCCCACCCCCCCCTCGGGGCACCCCACTAGGCTCTTCCCACCTCGCCTCTCGCGCCCCCACACACCCCACTCAGCCGCCCGCGGGCGCCCCCTCCTCCTCCACCCCCGCTTCTCCTCCCACCACCCCTCACTCCTCTCCCTCTTCCCACCCCCGCCTCCCCCCCTCCACTCCCCTCCCCTCTCTCCCCCTCACCCCCCCCCCACTCCTTCTCTCCCTCTTCACCACACTATCTCCCCCTCTCTCCACTCCCCTCCCCTCTCTCTCCATCCCCCTCTTTCTCACCCCCTCACCCCCCCCCACTCTCTCTTCCCACCACTCCTCCCCCCCCCCCCCACTCTACTCCCCCTCTCTCCTCCCCCTCTCTCCAGAGTGGAGTGGAGAGGAGGAGGAGAGAGGGGAGAGGAGAGGGAGGTGGGGGTGGGAGGCGAAGGGGTGACAAAGGGAGTGTGTAGAGGGAGGGGGATGGTGAGTGAGGTGGAGGAGGGACTAGGGGGAGGGGGCTGGTGAGTGGGGGGAGAGAGAGGAGGGGGGGGGATGGGTAAGGAGCAAGGGGAGAGAACGAGAGGGCAGGGAGGAGTAATGAGGTGGGAGTTGGAGAGTGAGGTGAGGTGAATTGATGAAGAGGGGTTAGAAGGGAAAGCAAGTGAAAGACCGCTGTGCCCAGCAAAAGGTTGCAGAATGACGCATTTAAATCGATCTCAGTTCCTGGCCACTCCCCTCTCCCATGAAGCAAAAGGGACAGAAGTGTGAAAACGCACCCCTCCAGATTGAGGGACAGTCTTCCTGGCTGTTGTCAGGCAACTGAACCATCCTACCACAACCAGAGAGCAGTGCTGAACTACTATCTACCTCACTAGTGACCCTTGGACTATCTTATCCACGCTATTCCCTTTAACCTGTATCTGTACACTGCAGATGGCTCGATTGTAATCATGTATTGTCTTTCCGTTGATTGGATAGCATGCAGCGGTAGAGTTGCTGCCTCGCAGCGCCGGAGACCCGGGTTTGATCCCGACTACGGGTGCTGTCAGTACGGAGTTTGTACGTTCTCCCCGTGACCTGCGTGGGTTTTCTCCGATATCTGCGGTTTCCTCCCGCACTCCAAAGACGTGTGCGTGCAGGGATCGCTGGCCAGCACGGACTTGGTGGGCCGAAGGGCCTGTTTCCGCGCTGTATCTCTCAACTAAACCAAACTTAAAGCTTTTCATTGTAGGTAGACAAAAGTGCTGGAGAAACTCAGCGGGTGCAGCAGCATCTATGGAGCAAAGGAAATAGGCAACGTTTCGAGCCAAAACCCTTCTTTAGACTGATGTATGGTGGGGGGGGGGGGAGAAGAAAGGAAGAGGAGGAGCCAGAGGGCTGAGGGAGAGCTGAGAAGAGGATGAGACAGCAATTTCCGGTAGCCATAATCATTGACTTCTCCAATATCCGGTAGCCCTTGCTGTCTCCTCCCCTTCTCAGCTCTCCCTCAGCCCTCTGGCTCCTCCTCTTACTTTCTCCTTTCTTCTCCCCTCCCCCCCACCCTACATCAGTCTGAAGAAGGGTTTTGGCCCAAAACGTTGCCTATTTCCTTCACTCCATGGATGCTACTGCACCCGCTGAGTTTCTCCAGCACTTTTGTCTACCTTCGATTTTCCAGCATCTGCAGTTCCTTCTTAAACAGCTTTTCACTGTACCTGACAATAAACTAAACTCTAACTCGATTCCTGATCTGAGTTACCAGTTCCAGGTTAAAGACTTGTCAGATGAAACTTTACTCACTGCGTCTGTGTCTGCCATTATGTCCATCTGTACTAATCCCTCTGGCCAGCTTTGGTTGCATGTCCCTGTATGCCTTGCCCATGAAGTAAGTCCCTGTGCAGAAGCCTAACCTTTTTCAGCTTAGAACCAACATAATTCTTTCCAATGCAGTTCTTTCCACACTGACGGAAGGAACTGCAGATGCTGGTTTAAATCGAAGGCGGACACAAAATGCTGGAGTAACTCGGTGGGACAGGCAGTATCTCTGGAGAGAAGGAATGGGTGACGTTTCTGGTCTGCAGAAGGGTCTCAACCTGGAACGTCACCCATATAACCATATAACAATTACAGCACGGAAACAGGCCATCTCGGCCCTTCTAGTCCGTGCCGAACACGTATTCTCCCCTAGTCCCATCTACCTGCACTCAGACCATAACCCTCCATTCCTTTCCCGTCCATATAACCAATTTATTTTTAAATGATAAAATCGAACCTGCCTCCACCACCTTCACTGGAAGCTACCACTCTCTGAGTAAAGAAGTTCCCCCTCATGTTACCCCTAAACTTCTGCCCCTTAATTCTCAAGTCATGTCCTCTTGTTTGAATCTTCCCTACTCTCAATGGGAAAAGCGTATCCACGTTAACTCTGTCTATCCCTCTCATCATTTTAAAGACCTCTATCAAGTCCCCCCTTAACCTTCTGCGCTCCAAAGAATAAAGCCCTAACTTGTTCAACCTTTCTCTGTAACTTAGTTGCTGAAACCCAGGCAACATTCTAGTAAATCTCCTCTGTACTCTCTCTATTTTGTTGACATCCTTCCTATAATTAGGCGACCAAAATTGTACACCATACTCCAGAATTGGCCTCACCAATGCCTTGTACAATTTTAACATTACATCCCAACTTCTATACTCAATGCTCTGATTTATAAAGGCTAGCACACCAAAAGCTTTCTTTACCACCCTATCTACATGAGATTCCACCTTCAGGGAACTGTGCGCAGTTATTCCCAGATCCCAGTTATACCCACCCATTCCTTCTCTCCAGAGATGCTGCCTGACCTGCTGAGTTACTCCAGCATTTCATGTCTCTCTTCGATGTGGACCAGCCTAATTTGTGGACTTTGGCCTAAAGTCTTTGGACAGCCAGTGGACTTTGGCCTAAATATCTGTGCTGAACATGACTCAAACTTATGCATGCGTATAAGTCATATCCCCGCATTCCTTGTATATCCATGTATCTAACTAAAAGCGTCTTAAACACCATAATCGCATCTGCCTCCACCACCGCCACTGGCAGCGCGTTCCAGGCACCCACCACCATTTGTGTAAAATAACTTGCCCCGCACATCTCCTTTAAACTGCCACTCTCACCTTAAAGTTGTGTCCTCTAATGCTGGACATTTCTACAATGGGAAAAAGGTTCTGACTGTCTACCCTATCTATGCCTCTCATTACTTTACATTCTCCTATCAGGTTTTGTTTAATTTAGAGATACAGCGTGGAAACAGGCCTTTCGGCCCACCGAGTCCGCACCGACCACGATCCTATACACACTAGGGACAATTTACAATTTTACCGAAGCCAATTAACTTGCAAACCTGTACGTCTTTGGAGTGTGAGAGAAAACCCACGCAGGTCACGGGGAGAACGTACAAACTCTGTACAGACAGCACCCATAATCAGGATCGAACCCGGGTCGATTCTTGATTAGTGCGGGTGTCAGGGGTAATGGGGAGAAGGCAGAGATATGAGGTTGAGATGGAAACATATAATTGAATGCCGGAGTAGACTCGGTGTGCCGAATGGTCTAATTCTGCTCCTGTCACTTATGAAGCCAATGATTATTTTTAAGGCAGAGAGAGATACATTCTTGACTAGTACCGGTGTCAGGGGTTACGGGGAGAAGGCAGGAGAATGGGGTTAGGAGGGAGAGATAGATCAGCCATGATTGAATGGTGGAGTAGACTTGATGGGCCGAATGGCCTAATTCTGCTCCTATCACATATGAACATGAACTTGGTGGATATTTTTAAGGCAAAGATAAGATTCTTGATTAGTACAGGTGTCAGGGGTTATGGGGAGAAGTTGTCACGAGAGAAATAGATCGTGTCGATACACAGTGGTTGAGTAACATAGAAATCTAACGTAGATGAAGTTTAATGCGGATAAATGTGAGGTTATCCACTTTGGTAGCAAAAACAGGAAGGCAGATTACTATCTAAATGGCATCGTTGGGAATAGGGAATGTACAACGGGATCTGGTGGTCCTTGTTCATCAGTCTATGAAAGTAAGCATGCAGGTACAGCAGGCAGTGAAGAAAGCGAATGGTATGTTGTCCTTTATAACAAGAGGAATCGAATATAGGAGCAAAGAGGTCCTTCTGCAGTTGTACAGGGCCCTAGTGAGACCACACCTGGAGTATTGTGTGTAGTTTTGGTCCCCTAATTTGAGGAAGGACATTCTTGCTATTGAGGGAGTGCAGCGTAGGTTTACAAGGTTAATTCCTGGGATGGCGGGACTGTCATATGCTGAGAGAATGGAGCAGCTGGGCTTGTACACTCTGGAGTTTAGAAGGATGAGAGGATCTCACTGAAACATATAAGATTGTTAAGGGTTTGGACACGCTAGAGGCAGGAAACATATTCCCGATGTTGAGGGAATCCAGAACGAGGGGCCGCAGTTTAAGAATAAGGGGTCGGCCATTTAGAACGGAGACGAGGAGTTGTGAGTCTATGGAATTCTCTGCCTCAGGGTGGTGGAGGCAGTTTCTCTGGATGCTTTCAAGAGAGAGCTGGATAGGGCTCTTAAAGATAGCAGTCAGGGGATATGGGGAGAAGGCAGGAACGGGGTACTGATTGTGGATGATCAGCCATGATCACAGTGACTGACTCGAAGGGCCAAATGGCCCACTCCTGCACCTATTGTCTATTGATAGAATGGCGGAGGGGACTGGATGGGCTGAAGGGTCTGATTCCTCGCTGTATCACTCTGTGACTGGGGAGATTGGGGTTGGGAGGGAACGATAGGCCTGGCATGATAGAATGGCGGAGGGGACTGGATGGGCGTGATTGTGCGGCTGGAAGCTGTGAAGTTGAGCGGTCTGTGTCTTTGTCGTTACAGTGAGTGTGGACTGTGAAGGGGGAGTCTGCACGCTCCCTCCCTGCCTGCCTCTCCCCCCGGGCACATGTGCGATGGAGTCGGAGAGCGGGCTGTTGGTGGAACACCAGTACATGTGCTCCGAGTGTGGCCAGCTGTACAACACGCTAGAGGAGGTGCTGGTACACCAGCAGAGCCACGTCTGGCTCCACGTCTACGTCTGCCCCGAGCTGGCTGAGGCCGAGGCTGGGGCCGAGGGTGATGCCAAGGAGCTGGCACTGGCGCCCGATGCCGACAGCCGCTTCCAGTGCCTAGAGTGCGGCCAGCTCCTCAACACCCCCGAGCAGTTGCTGGAGCACCAGGCCACCCACGCCAAGGATGCTGGCAGCCCCACGCCACTCGCCGCACAGCTACATGGCTGCTCACACTGCCTGCAGGTCAGTGCCATGGGCACCCTGCCCACTGTAGATGCATGGGTGGGCAGTGCCATGGGGCATGTAGATGTATGGGGCACCATGCCCACTTTAGATGGGTGGGCAGTTCTATGGGGCATGTAGATGCATGGATGGGCAGTGCTATGGGGCATGTAGATGGATGGGGCACCATGCCCACTGTAGATGGGTGGGCAGTTCTATGGGGCATGTAGATGCATGGATGGGCAGTTCTATGGGGCATGTAGATGGATGGGGCACCATGCCCACTGTAGATGGGTGGGCAGTTCTATGGGGCATGTAGATGTATAATAATAATAATAATACATTTTATTTATGGGCGCCTTTCAAGAGTCTCAAGGACACCTTACAAAAATTGAGTATGTAGAGGAAAAACATGTAAGGGGAATGAAATAAATAGTAGAGACATGACTAGTACACAAAGTAAAGACAGAATTCAATACAAAACACAGTATGAGGCAATTAATGCACAGATGAAAAGGGAGGGGGACGTGGGGCTAAGGATAGGCAGAGGTGAAGAGATGGGTCTTGAGGCGGGACTGGAAGATGGTGAGGGACACGGAATTGCGGATCAGTTGGGGGAGGGAGTTCCAGAGCTTGGGAGCTGCCCTGGAGAAGGCTCTGTCCCCAAAACTGCGGAGGTTGGACTTGTGGATGGAGAGGAGACCGGCTGATGTGGATCTGAGGGACCGTGAGGGTTGGTAGGGGGAGAGGAGGTCAGTGAGATATGGGGGGGGCCAGATGGTGGAGGGCTTTGTAGGTGAGGACCAGGATTTTGTAGGTGATCCGGTGGGAGATGGGAAGCCAGTGAAGTTTTTTGAGGACTGGAGTGATGTGATGCCAGGATTTGGTATGGGTGATGAGTCGGGCGGCTGCGTTCTGGACCAGTTGGAGTCAGTTGATGTAGGTGGAGCTGATGCCAAGGAGAAGTGAGTTGCAATAGTCCAGTCGGGAGGAGATGAAGGCATGGATGAGTCTTTCAGCAGCAGGCGGTGTGAGAGAGGGTCTGAGTTTGGCGATGTTGCGGAGGTGAAAGAAGGAGGTTTTAATGACATGGCAGATGTGAGGCTCAAGGGAGAGGGTGGAATCAAAGATCACGCCAAGGTTGCGGGCCTGGGGAGATGGGGAGACAGTGGTGCCGTCGATGGTGAGAGTGGGGTTATTGATATGTATGGGTTAGTGTGCCCACTGTATGTGGGTAGGCAGTGCCAAGGGGCATGAAGATGGGGCACCATGCCCACTGTGTCTGGGTGGGCAGTGCCAAGGGTTTCTGTGCCCACTGGCGTGGGTTAGGTAATGCCAGGGGCACCATGCCCACTGTACATGGAAGGGTCGGCAGTGCAAAGATCTCCATGCCAACCGTACATGGGGCAGTCAGTGTGGGGGCATCGAGCCCACTCCACACAGTGTGTGGCCAACTCTATTTCACTTGCTGCTGATGGGCTGAATGGCCTGATTCTGCTCCTGTCACTTGTGAAGGCACATTTGGAGGAGGAGGTGAAGAGGGGGCACACAATCTTCAATTCCCTACCATTTACCATGTACGTCCTATTTTGATTTGTCCTGCCAAGGTGCTACACCTTGGCAGGACAAATCAAAATAGGACGTACATGGTAAATGGTAGGGAATTGAAGAATACAGTTGAACAGAGGGATCTGGGAATAACCGTGCGTAGTTCCTTGAAGGTGGAATCTCATATAGATAGGGTGGTAAAGAAAGCTTTTGGTGTGCTGGCCTTTATAAATCAGAGCATTGAGTATAGAAGTTGGGATGTGATGTTAAAATTGTACAAGGCATTGGTGAGACCAAATCTGGAGTATGGTGTACAATTTTGGTCGCCCAATTATAGGAAGGATGTCAACAAAATAGAGAGAGTACAGAGGAGATTTACTAGAATGTTGCCTGGGTTTCAACAACTAAGTTACAGAGAAAGGTTGAATAAGTTAGGTCTTTATTCTCTGGAGCGCAGAAGGTTAAGGGGGGACTTGATAGAGGTCTTTAAAATGATGAGAGGGATAGACAGAGTTGATGTGATCAAGCTTTTCCCTTTGAGAATAGGGAAGATTCAAACAAGAGGACATCACTTCAGAATTAAGGGGCAGAAGTTTAGGGGTAACATGAGGGGGAACTTCTTTACTCAGAGAGTGGTAGCGGTGTGGAATGAGCTTCCAGTGGAAGTGGTGGCGGCAGGTTCGTTGGTATCATTTAAAAATAAATTGGATAGGCATATGGATGAGAAGGGAATGGAGGGTTATGGTATGAGTGCAGGCAGGTGGGACTAAGGGAAAAAAGTTGTTCGGCACGGACTTGTAGGGCCGAGATGGCCTGTTTCCGTGCTGTAATTGTTATATGGTTATATCTCCCACTTGCAGTTGCTGTCTTTTCTGACCCCTTCTCTGTCTCCCCCTCCCCCACTCTGTCCCCCTCCCCTTCTCTGTCTCCCCCCTCCCCACCTCCGTCTCCCCCACCCTCACCGTCTCCCCAGGTATTCCAGAGCGCGGATGAGATGCAGGCTCACCAGCAGCAGCAGCACGGTGATGAGCGGGAGTGCGGCGTTGATGCGGCGGCGGCGGCGGGCGAGGTTAGCGAGCCGCTGCATGGGTGCCCGGAGTGCGGTCAGCAGCTGGGCACGGTGGAGGAGTTCCTGCAGCACCAGGCGCTGCATGCCCGCCCGGGGCCCCGTGACTGCCCCACTGTTGCTGCACCGCCTGCTCCAGCGACCCCCCACGACTGCAGCGAATGCGGCCGGGTGTTCAGCACTGTACGGAGGCTGCATCAGCACCAGCAGAGCCACGTGGCGCTGGCCCACCCCTGCCCCGACTGCCGGCGCTCCTTCAAGAAACTGTCGTCCCTGCAGCAGCACCAGCGCAGCCACAAGGGGGAAGTGCTGTACCTCTGCACCGACTGCGGCCGTGGCTTCAGCTCGGAGGCTGCACTGGTGCAGCACCGACGGCTGCATACAGACGACCCGCTGCATCGTTGCCCGCAGTGCGGCAAGGCCTTCAACAACATGACCAAGTTCCTCTACCACCGGCGCACCCACGCAGCCCCCGGCAAGACTGCGGCGCCCACCAGCGCAGTGACCCGTGCTGCAACCGTCACTGCAGCTGTGGCCGAGCCGGCACAGGAGGAGGAGGAGGAGGACGAGGACGAGGAGCCGGGGGAGGGGGGCACGGCCCCCGCACCAACACCGTTGCAGCTGCAGAACCACCAGCGACAGGGGGGCTGCGGGCGCCGGCACCCGTGCCCGGTGTGTGGCAAGGCCTTCAGCAAGCTGGTACACGTCCGTAACCACATGCGTACCCACACCGGCGAGCGGCCCTTCCAGTGTGCCGAGTGTGGCAAGACCTTCACCACGCTGGCCAACTTGATGCGGCACCACCAGACCCACACCGGCGAGCGGCCCCACCGCTGTGACTTCTGCCCGCGGGCCTTCGCCCAGTCCTCCAACCTACGCCAACACCGCCGTATCCACACCGGCGACCTGCCCTTCAAGTGTCGCGACTGCCCGCGGGCATTCGGCCGCGCCTCCAAGCTCCTCGCTCACCGCTTCTGCCACGCTGGCCAGCGCCCCTTCACCTGCGCCGACTGTGGCAAGGGTTTTATCCACCAGCGCCGGCTGGAGCAGCACCGGCTTTTGCACGCCGGGCTGGAGCCCAACTGCTGCACCGGCTGTGGCTGCCAGTTTGCCGACAGCACAGAGCTGCAGGAGCACCGCTGCACCATCGACCCCAACGCCGCCAGACACCGGCCCTTCCAATGCGGCATCTGTGGGCGCCACTGCGGCTCTACGGCAGGACTGAAGCTGCACCAGCGCAGCCACGCCGGGGAACACCGCCTCCAATGCGGCGTCTGTGGGCGCCACTGCGGCTCTGCGGCAAGACTGAAGCTGCACCAGCGCAGCCACACGGGGGAGCGCCCCTTCCTGTGTGGTGACTGTGGCAAGGGCTTTGCCAGCCACGGCGGCCTGCAGGTGCACCAGCGCCGGCACTCTGGGGAGCTCCCCTTCCGCTGCGCCGCATGCGGCAAAGGTTTTGGCTTCAGCTCGGCACTGCGACTCCACCAGCGCACCCACACCGACGAGCGGCCCTTCCCCTGCACCGACTGCGGGAAGCGCTTCAAGCAGTCGAACCACCTGCGCGAGCACCAGCGCATCCACACCGGTGAGCGGCCCTACCGCTGCAGCACCTGCGGCAAGGGCTTCGTGCAGTCCATGCAGCTGCTGGATCACCGCCGCACCCACTCCGCCAAGCGACCGCACGTCTGCCGGCTCTGCGGCAAGAGCTTCAAGACCCCCTCCAACCTCCGCAGCCACCGCCGCACCCACGCCCTCCCCTCCCCCGCCCCCCTCCCCTCCACCACTCTCTGCGCACAGTTCGGCGACACCTTCGCTGTCAAGGGTGCCGATGTAGTGCCCAGCTCCATCGTGGGCACCATCGAGATCTACTGAGGTACCGGCACGGCAGGGGAGGGGGCAGAGAGCAGGGGGAACCCTGGACCTAGTGTGGCGAGGGGGAGAGTGTGGGAGAGCAGGGACCCTGGCTTCTAGTGTGGCCATGGGGCGGAGAGAACTGGGACCCTGGACCCAGTGTGGAGAGGGGTGGGGAGAGAGCAGAGGCCCTGGTGTGGGGAGGAGGCGGGGGGAGAGTGGTGGGGGCGAGGAGAGGGGAGAGAGCAGGGAGGCCCGGGCCCCTGGTGTGCGGAAGCAGTGGGAGGGGAGAGGGGAGAGGGGAGAGAGCAGAGGCTCTGGTGTGGGGAGGGGTGGGGGTAAGAGCAAAGGCCCTGGTCCCCGGTGTGGGGAGGTAGTGGAGAAAGGGACGTGAGGGGAGAGGTGTGTGTGGGAGAGCTGGGTTCTCGGGGGGTGTTGGGAACCTAGTGTGGGCCGGTGGGGGAGAGCTGGGATCCAGCGTGGTGGGGGGGGGGGGGGGGGGGGGGTGAGTGGGAACACAGACCCTGCCTTTCTCTCTCCCTCTCTCCCCCCCCCCCCCCCCTGCTTTGTTGAACCATGTCAATGAGTTGAGGTGTCCAGGGCAGACAGTGTACATGTTGTGGTTTGAGTTACTGTTTTGCTGGGGTGGGGATGTTTCCGTGGGCCTGTGGCACGATCCAGGCTGGGGTTTGGGACGTTTGTCCAGTTACATGTAAAATAGAATTGTTGTTCCACGAGCCGCCGCTGGTGTTTAATTTCACGCACGCTCACGTTTCCTTCTATCACTCTATCGCGCGCGCCGAGGTACAGTGGAAAGCTTTGTCCTGCGCATCTTCCCATCCCACCCATTCCCAGGCAAACCTGTGCAGGCGCCGGTTTACACCAACGATAAAGGCGCAGAGTGCTGGAGGAACTCTCTGTGGAGAACGTGGACAGGTACAAAGTGTTGGAGTAACTCAGCGGGTCAGGCAGCATCTCTGTGGAGAACGTGGACAGGTACAAAGTGTTGAGTAACTCAGCGGGTCAGGCAGCATCTCTGTGGAGAACGTGGACAGGTACAAAGTGCTGGAGTAACTCAGCGGGTCAGGCAGCATCTCTGTGGAGAACGTGGACAGGTACAAAGTGCTGGAGTAACTCAGCGGGTCAGGCAGCATCTCTGTGGAGAACACGTATGGGTGACCCTTCTTCAAACATGGGTTGTTTTCTCCAGAACAGCTGTGTATAAAGTTCTGAGAGACAAGGATTGGGTAAACAGTTGGAACCTTAACCCAGGGGCTGAACGGTCAAAACACCAGCTGTTTGTTGTGTGAAGGTGAGAGGGGTGATGTGCGGGGCAGGGTTTTTTTACATAGACATATATATGGAGTCAGAGTAATACAGTGTGGAAACAGGCCCTTCGGCCCAACTTGCCCACACCGGCCAGCTATACTAGTCCCACCTGCCTGCGCTTGGTCCATATCCCTCCAAACCTGTCCTATCCATGTACCTGCTTAACTGCTTCTTAAACGTTGAGGTAGTCCCAGCCTCAACTCCCTCCTCTGGCAGCTTGTTCCATACACCCACCACCCTTTGTGTGAAAAAGTTACCCCTCGGATTCCTATTAAATCTTTTCCCCCTCACCTTTAATCTATGTCCTCTGGTCCTCGATTCCCTTCCTCTGGGCAAGAGACTACATCTACCCGATCCATTCCTCTATAAGATCACCCCCCATCCTCCTGACGCGTGCTAATCGAGAATATATCCTGCCCTCCAAGGACTAGAGACCCAGCCTACTCAACCTCTCCCTATAGCTCACACCCTCTAGTCCTGGCGACATCCTCGTAAATCTTCTCTGTACCTTTCCAGCTTGACAATATCGAGGGATGAAAATCGTGTGGGGTGTGATTAGTTTAGAGGTACAGTGCGGAATCAAGCCTTTCGGCCCACCGAGTCCACGCTGACCAGCGATCCCCGCGCACCAATGCTATCCTACACACACACACACACACTGGGGATAATTTAAATTTATAGCAAAGCCGATTAACGTACAAACCTGCACGTCTGGAGTGTAGGAGGAAACCGAAGATCTCGGAGAAAACCCACAGGGAGAAGGTACAAACACTGTACAGGCAGCACCCATGGTCAGGATGGAACCCGGGTCTCTGGCGCTGTGAGGCAGCAGCTCTACCCGCTGTCAAGCATTGTAGAGATGGCCCTGTCTGTGACCAGGTCTGCAGTGTGAGCTGGCTTTTCACCTGGAGTGTGGGGGAGGTGAGTTCCTACCTGCTACAACACTCATACAAGGTGGGGGTCTGTGCTGACCCTGAGAGGATCCTGGCAGTGTTACCACCCCTAACACCTTGCAATAGGAACCTGAGTGATAACCTTTTCACATTGGGCGGTGGGTGCATGGAACGAGCTGATGGAGGAGGTAGTTGAGGCTGGGACTATCCCAACATTTAAGAAACAGTTCGACTGACACATGGATAGGACAGGTTTAGATGGATATGCACCGCCATCCTTGTTAAATATTTTCTGCACTCTCTCATTAGGTCGTAAGTGATAATAGTAGAATTAGGCCATTTGGTCCATCAAGTCTACTCCGCCATTCAATCACGACCGATCTATCTCTCGCTCCAAACCCCATTCTGCCCTCAGACACCCGTTCTAATCAAGAATCTATCTCTACCTTAAAAATATCCACTGACTTGGCCTCCACAGCCGTCTGTGGCAAACAATTCCACAGATTCACCACCCTCCGACAAAATAAATTCCTCCTCATCTCCTTCCTAAAAGAATGCCCTTTCATTCTGAGACTGTGCCCTCTGGTCCTAGACTCTCCCACTAGTGGAAACATCCTCTCCACATCCACTCTATCCAAGGCCTTTCACTATTCTGTATGTTTCAATGAGGTCCCCCCATCATTCTTCTAACTCCAGCGAGTACAGGCCCAGTGCCGACAAACGCTCATCGTACGTTAACCCACTCATTCCTGGGATGGTTCTTGTAAACCTCCTCTGGACCCTCTCCAGAGCCGGCACATCCTTCCTCAGATACGGGGCTCAAGATTGCTCACAATATTCCAAATGCCCAAGTCCCTTTGCACCTCTGATTTCTGGATTCTCTCCCCATTTTGAAAATAGTCTGCCTACTTCCAAAATGCATGACATGTACACTATATTCCATCTGCCACTTCCCTCCCTACTCTCCCAACCTGTCCAAGTCATTCTGCAGAGTCCCTGCTTTCTCTACACTACCTGCCCGTCCACCTATTTTTGTATAATCCGCAAACTTGGCCATAAAGCCTTCAATTCCCTTGTCCAAATCACGATAAAATAGGCTGAAGTCAGCATGGCTTTGTTGAAGGTGAGGTCTTGTTGGACACATTTGCTGGAATTCTTTGAAGAAGCAGGCGGCATGGTGTCGCAGCGGTAGAGTTGTTGCCTTACAGTGAATGCAGGGGATGGGAGATTGCAACCTTCACGTGGTCCGCCCTGTTTCGACGAATTTAATCAACCCGGCGTGCACAATCAAATCAAATAGAACACGTTGTCGTACAACTTTAGGCTGTGCACGCCATACGCAAGAAGAAGAAGAAGTGAATGCAGCACCAGAGACCCTGGCTACAATCCTGACTACGGGTGCTGTCTGTACGGAGTTTGTACGTTCTCCCCGAGATCTTTGCTTTTCTCCCACACCCCAATGACGTACAGGTATGTAGGCTAAGTGAGTTGGTAAGTGTAAAAATTGTCCTTAGTGTGTGCAGGTTAGCGTTAGTGTGCGGGGATCTCTGGTCGGTGCAGACTCGGTGGGCCGAAGGGCCTGTTTCCGCGTTGCATCAATAAACTGAACTAAGTAAATAGCAGGACCGGAGAGTCAGTAGATGATTTGGACGAGAGGATTGAAGGCTTTGTGGCCAAGTTTGCGGATGATACGAAAATAGGTGGAAGGGCAGTTAGTGTCGAGAAAACTGGTGCATCTTTTGGAGATGATTAAATATGAACGGAATGGTCCCAACTAAATGGTGGCCGACTAGGAAAAGGGGAGATGCAGCGAGACCTGGGTGTCATGGTACACCAGTCATTGAAAGTGAGCATGCAGGTGCAGCAGGCAGTGAAGAAAGCGAATGGTATGTTAGCTTTCATAGCAAACGGATTTGAGTATAGGAGCAGGGAGGTTCTACTGCAGTTGTACAGGGTCTTGGTGAGACCACACCTGGAGTATTGCGTACAGTTTTGGTCTCCAAATCTGAGGAAGGACATTATTGCCATAGAGGGAGTGCAGAGAAGGTTCACCAGACTGATTCCTGGGATGTCAGGACTGTCTTATGAAGAAAGACTGGATAGACTTGGTTTATACTCTCTAGAATTTAGGAGATTGAGAGGGGATCTTATAGAAACTTACAAAATTCTTAAGGGGTTGGACAGGCTAGATGCAGGAAGATTGCTCCCGATGTTGGGGAAGTCCAGGACAAGGGGTCACAGCTTAAGGATAAGGGGGAAATCCTTTAAAACCGAGATGAGAAGAACTTTTTTCACACAGAGAGTGGTGAATCTCTGGAACTCTCTGCCACAGAGGGTAGTCGAGGCCAGTTCATTGGCTATATTTAAGAGGGAGCTAGATGTGGCCCTTGTGGGTAAGGGGATCAGAGGGTATGGAGAGAAGGCAGGTACAGGATACTGAGTTGGATGATCAGCCATGATCATATTGAATGGCGGTGCAGGCTCGAAGGGCCGAATGGCCTACTCCTGCACCTAATTTCTATGTTTCTAACTACTGCCTTGCCAATGTCGTGTGCAACTGTGACATTACGTCCCACCCTCTATACTTCTATAATTCACTTGAGCAGCGTACACTCCAGCAGTATGAACATTGGCTTCTCCAACCATGTAACCCTTGCTTTCCCTCTCTCTCTCTCCATCCCTCCCGCTTCCCAGTTCTCCCACCAGTCTGACCTTATTTACATTTTTTAAGTAGACAAAAAATGCTGGAGTAACTCAGCGGGTGAGGCAGCATCTATGGAACGAAGGAATATGTGCCATTTTGGGTCGATACCCTTCTTCAGACTGATGTGGGGGTGGGAAGAAGAAAGGAAGAGGCGGAGACAGTGGGCTGTGGGAGAGCTGGGGAGGGAGAAAGCAAGGACTACCTGAAATTGGAGAAGTCAATGTTCATACCGCTGGGGTGTAAACTACCCAAGCGAAATATGAGGTGCTGCTCCTCCAATTTGCACTGGGCCTCACTCTGACAGTGTAGGAGGCCCAGGACAGAAAGGTCAGTGTGTGATTGAGGCAGTGCAGCGTAGGTTCGTGGGATTGATCCCTGGGATGGCGGGACTGTCATATGAGGAAAGATTGAAAAGACTAGGCTTGTATTCACTGGAGTTTAGAAGGATGAGGGGGTTCTTATAGAAACATAAAATTATAAAAGGACTGGACAAGCTAGATGCAGGAAAAATGTTCCCAATGTTGGGCGAGTCCAGAACCAGGGTCCACAGTCTTAGAATAAAGGGGAGGCCATTTAAGACAGGTGAGGAAAAACTTTTTCACCCAGAGTTGTGAATTTATGGAATTCCCTGCCACAGAGGGCAGTGGAGGCCAAGTCACTGGATGGATTTAAGAGAGAGTTAGATAGAGCTCTAGGGGCTAATGGGATCAATGGATATGGGGAGAAGGCAGGCACGGGTTATTGATTGGGGACGATCAGCCATGATCACAATGAATGGTGGTGCTGGCTCGAATGGCCTCCTCCTGCACCTATTTTCTATGTTTCTATGGAATGAGAGGTGGAGTTGAAGTGCTGAGCCACCGGGAGATCAGGTTGGTTAAGCGGACTGAGCGGAGGTGTTGGAGGTAGTGATCGCCAAGCCTATGTTTGGTCTCACCGATGTAGAGCAGGTGACATCTAGAGCAGCGGATGCAATAGATGGGGTTAGGTTAGGTAAGGGGGAGGTACAGCGAGACCTGGGTGTCCTTGTACACCGGTCACTGAAAGTTGGCGTGCAGGTACAGCAGGCATTGAAGAAAGCTAATGGAATGTTGGCCTTCATAACAAGAGGATTTCAGTATAGGAATAAAGAGGTTCTTCTGCAGTTGTATAGGGCTCTGGTGAGACCACATCTGGAGTATTGTGTACAGTTTTGGTCTCCTAATTTGTGGAAGGACATCCTTGTGATTGAGGTAGTGCAGCGTAGGTTCACGAGATTGATCCCTGGGATGGCGGGACTCTCATATGAGGAAAGATTGAAAAGACTAGTCTTGTATTCACTGGAGTTTAGAAGGATGAGGTTGAATTCTTATAGAAACATATTAAATTATAGGACTGGACAAGCTAGATGCAGGAAAAATGTTCCCAATGTTGGGCGAGTCCAGAACCAGGGGCTACAGTCTTAGAATAAAGGGGAGGTCATTTAAAACTGAGGTGAGAAAAAACTTTTTCACCCAGAGAGTTGTGAATTGTGGAGGCCAAGTCACTGGATGGATTTAAGAGAAAGTTAGATAGAGCTCTAGGGGCTAGTGGAGTCAAGGGATATGGGGGGAAGGCAGGCACGGGTTATTGATAGGGGACGATCAACCATGATCACAATAAATGGCGGTGCTGGCTCGAAGGGCCGAATGGCCTCCTGCAACTATTTTCTATGTAGGTTGGAGGAGGTGCAGGTGAACCTCTGCCACGCCTGGAATGACTGCTTGGGTCCTTGGATGGAGTCGAGGGGGAGGCATTTCCTGCGGTTGCAAGGGAAAGTGCCAGGGGAGGAGGGGGTTTGGGTGGGATGGGAAGGGAAGAATTGACCAGGGAGTTACGGAGGAAGTAGTCTGCAGAAAGCAGACGGGAGGAGAAGGGAACATGTGGCTAGTGGAAGGCAGAGTCCCCCTTGTCCTCACCTTCTACCCCATCACCACTCTCGTTTACATTTTATCTCTGCTTTGATGTTACCTTCCCGCTAACAATGATATATTCGGGGTTTCCCCTCCCCTACTATAGATGAGGCTCTCACCAGGGTCTCTTCCATACCCCGTAACTCTGCTCTCTATCCCCATCCCCCACTCGTAACAAGGGCAGAGTCCCCCTAGTCCTCACCTTTCACTGCACTAACCGTCACATACAACAAATAGTCCTTCGACATTTTCGCCACCTCCAACGTGACCCCACCACTTATAATAATAATAATAAATTTTATATTTAATGGGCGCCTTTCATACAAAATCTCAAGGACACCTTACACCTTACACTTGCCACATCCTCCCATCTACCCCCGTCAGCTTTCTGCAGAGACCGTTCCCTCCGCAACTCCCTTGTCAATTCTTCCCTCCCGCACCACCCCCTTCCCGCGCACTTTCCCTTGCAACCGCAAGAGATGCTACACTTGTCTCTTTACCCCCACCATTCAAGGACCCAAGCAGTCGTTCCAGGTGCGACAGAGGTTCACCTGCATCTCCTCCAACCTCATCTATTGCATCTGCTGCTCTAGATGTCAGCTGATCTACATCGGTGAGACCAAGTGTAGGCTTGGCGATCGCTTCCCCCAACACCTCCGATCGGCCCGCATTAAGCAACCTGATCTGGTGGCTCAGCACTACAACTCCCCCTCCCATTCCGAATCCGACCTTTCTGTCCAGGGCCTCATCCATGGCCAGAGTGAGCACCACCGGAAATTGGAGGAGCAGCACCTCGTATTCCACTTGGGCAGTCTGCACCCTAGTGGCATAAACATTGAATTCTCCAATTTCCAGTAGCCCTTGCTGTCTCCTCCCCTTCTCAGCTCTCCCTCAACCCTCTGGCTCCTCCTCTTCCTTTCTCCTTTCTTCTCCCCCCCCCCCCCACCCCTACATCAGTCTGTAGAAGGGTTTCGGCCCGAACCGTCACCTATTCCTTCGCTTCATAGATGCTGCCTCACCCGCTGAGTTTCTCCAGCATTTTTGTCAACCAATGATCTATTCTACATTTTCCTTGATCTTCATTACCCTTGTCTGGTTTTCACACCTTTGTGCTAGGCCTCACTCTGTCAGTGGAGGAGGCCCAGGACAGAAAGGTCAGTGTGGGAATGGGAGCGGGAGTTAAAGTTAAACCATTTGATAAGGTCCCACATAGGAGATTAGTGGGCAAAATTAGGGCACATGGTATTGGGGGTAGAGTGCTGACATGGATAGAGAAGTGGTTGGCAGACGGGAAACAAAGAGTAGGGATTAACGGGTCCCTTTCAGAATGGCAGGCAGTGACTAGTGGGGTACCGCAAGGCCCGGTGCTGGGACCGCAGCTATTTACAATATACATCAATGATTTGGATGAAGGGATTCAAAGTAACATTAGCAAATTTGCAGATAACACAAAGCTGGGTGGCAGTGTGAACTGTGAGGATGCTATGAGAATGCAGGGTGACTTGGACAAATTGGGTGAGTGGGCAGATGCATGGCAGATGCAGTTTAAGGCGGTTAAATGTAAGGTTATCCACTTTGGTGGAAAAAACAGGAAAGCAGATTACTATCTAAATGGCGTCAAGTTGGGAAAAGGGGAAGCACAACGGGATCTGGGGGTCCTTGTTCATCAGTCTATGAAAGTAAGCATGCAGGTACAGCAGGCAGTGAGGAAAGTGAATGGCATGTTAGCCTTTATAACAAGAGGAGTTGAGTATAGGAGCAAAGAGGTCCTGCTGCAGTTGTACAGAGCCCTAATGAGACCACTCCTGGAGTATTGTGTGCAGTTTTGGTCCCCTAACTTGAGGAAAGACATTCTTGCTATTGAGGGAGTGCAGCGTAGGTTTACAAGGTTAATACCCGGGATGGCGGGACTGTCATATGCTGAGAGAATGGAGCAGCTGGGCTTGTACACTCTGGAGTTTAGAAGGTTGAGAGGGGATCTCATTGAAACATATAAGATTGTTAAGGGTTCGGACACGCTAGAGGCAGGAAACATGTTCCCAATGTTGGGGGAGTCCAGAACCAGGGGCCACAGTTTAAGAATAAGGAGTAAGCCATTGAGAACGGAGACGAGGAAACACTTTTTCTCACTGAGAGTGGTGAGTCTGTGGAATTCTCTGCCTCAGAAGGCGGTGGAGGACGGTTCTCTAGATGCTTGCAAGAGAGAGCTAGATAGGGCTCTTATAGATAGCGGAGTCAGGAGATATGGGGAGAAGGCAGGAACGGGGTAGTGATTGTGGATGATCAGCCATGATCACATTGAATGGCGGTGCTGGCTCGAAGGGCCGAATGGCCTACTCCTTTACCTGTTGTCTATTGTTTGGCAACCGGGAGATCAGGTCGATCCTGGCGGGCTGAGTGGAGGTGTTTAGTGAAACGATCGTCCAGTCTACGTTTGGTCTCACCGATGTATAAGAGTCTACACCTGGAACAGCGGATACAGTAGATGAGGTTGGAGGAGGTGCAAGTGAACCTCTGCCTCACCTGAAAGGACTGTCGGAGTCCCTGGACAGAGTCGAGGGAGGAGGTGTAGGGACAGGTGTTGCATCTCCTGCGGTTGCTGGGGAGGGTCAACGCTGGGTCCACCTTCGTTGTCAGTGGTCGCGTCCATCCCCTCTGGCACCCACGTGGCCCATCCTTGACCACTGACCTCTTACTGGACCTCCTCTCCGGCCCGGCCCAGAGTCCAGCCGCAGGGACTGATCCCGAGTGACTTCAGTCGCGTCTAACCATGGTTCACATATCTCAGCCCTTGTGATCTCTAGATATTGGCTTCTATGTTCCATTCCCTGTCTGATAGAGGCCAGTGTGCCAACTCACCACCTTGCTGCTGCTCTGATGCAACGATGCACTGGTCCTCTGCTCCACATGCCCGGATCTACACCGTGCACTGAATGCTGTCCCCTGCTTTGACTTCCCCAAATGCAACATCAAGTTTAGTCAAGTATCCATTATTAACATTCCGACTTTTCAGTCTGAACGAAATGTCGTGCCTTGCAGTTATAACATAGAATAAAATAACACACACAATAAACACAGATTTAACATCCACCACAGTGAGTCTACTGGGCACCTCCTCACTGTGATGGAAGGCAAAAGTCTTAAATCCTTGTCTCTTCTCTCCTTGTTCTCCCTCTGCGTTGAGGCGATCCAGGCTTCCGATGTTGTGCCCCCACCCGGTGATGGTAAGTCCCACGGCCGAATCCGAACTCCGCAAACGGGCCGGTTCAAACTCCGCGGCCCGGGGCGGTCGAAGCTGCCGCCCTCCACTCCAGCAGACACAGTTGTGGGAGCTCCGGAGAACAGGTCACCAACCTGTGATCGGTGAGCACCCGACATTGTCGTCCACTGGCCCGCAGCCGAGGCCCCGAAGTCGGGTCACCGCCGCCACAGCTGATCTATACCACTATCGTTTATTGTCCCGTGTACCGAGGTACAGTGAAAAGCTTTTGTTGTGTGCTAACCAGTCAGCGGGAAGACAACACATGATTACAATTGGGCCATTTACAGTGTACAGTGTACAGATACATGATAAGGGAATAACGTTTAGTGCAAGGTAAATCCAGCAAAGTCTGATCAAGGATAGTCCGAGGTTCACCAATGAGGTAGATAGTAGTTCAGCTCTGGTTGTGGTAGGATGATTCAGTTGCCTGATAACTGCTGGGAAGAAACTGTCCCTGAATCTGATATTGCCTTTTGAAACATTCGTGAGCGTATTCTAGAGATACAGCGCGGAAACAGGCCATTCGGCCCACCGGGTCTGCACCAACCAGCGATCCCCGCACACTGACACCATCCTACACACACTGGGGGCAATTTACAATTTGCACTGAAGCCAATTCATCTACACACCCTGCACGTCTTTGGAGTGTTGGAGGAAACCAAAGATCTTGGAGGAAACCCACAGGGAGAGCGTGTTAACTCCGGACAGACAGCGCCCAGAGTCAGGACCGAACTCTGGTCTCTGGAGCTGTGAGGCAGCAGCTCTACCCGCTGTGCGACTGTGTCAGTGGACAGAGTATGCAAAGCGACAAGGTCCCAGTCACACGGACCTATCCACACCGTCAGGTCTCCCCTATGGAAAGAAATGCAATTTCCTCGTTCCCCGCTGTGTTCCTGCCTATCGACTGTCATTTATCATTCATAGAAACATAGAAAATAGGTGCAGGAGTAGGCCATTCGGCCCTTTGAGCCTGCACCGCCATTCAATATGATCATGGCTGATCATCCAACTCAGTATCCTGTACCTGCCTTCTCTCCATACCCCCTGATCCCTTTAGCCACAAGGGCCACATCCAACTCCCTCTTAAATATAGCCAATGAACTGGCCTCAACTACATTCTGTGGCAGAGAATTCCAGAGATTCACCACTCTCTGTGTGTGAAAAATGTTTTTCTCATCTCAGTCCTAAAAGATTTCCCCTTTACCCTTAAACTGTGACCCCTTGTCCTGGACTTCCCCAACATCGGGAACAATCTTCCTGCATCTAGCCTGTCCAACCCCTTAAGAATTTTGTAAGTTTCTATAAGATCCCCCCTCACTCTTCTAAATTCTAGCGAGTACAAGCCGAGTCAGTGGTAGACAAAAGTGCTGGAGAAACTGAGGAGGTGCAGCAGCTTCAATGGAGCAAAGGAAATATGCAACGTTTCGGGCCGAAACCCTTCTTAAGACCGATAGGTGGTGGCGGGGAGAAGGAAGGAAAAAGGAGTCTATCCAGTCACCTGCGTTGAATTCCACTTCATACCTGTCTTGGATCCTGTCCCCCCCACCACCACCAAACTCTCTCTAATAGCTCCTGTACACCGGTTAGCATCGGCAGAGTTGCTGCTTTACAGCGCCGGAGAGCCGGTTTCCATCCTGGACACGGGCGCTGTCTCTATGGAGTTTGCAACTTCTCCGGGGTCACAAGGTCATAAGTGATAGGAGCAGAATTAGGCCATTCGGCCCATCATGTTTTCTCCGCCATTCAATCATGGCTGATCTATCTCTCTCTCCTAACCCCATTCTCCTGCTTTCTCCCCATAAGCCATGACACCCGCACTAATCAACTATCTATCTATCTCTGCCTTAAATCTTCTGTTCCCTCCCACAGGTTAATTAGCTCAGCTTGGAAGCTGCATACCCAAATCTCGTTGCACTTATGTGCAATGACAATAAAATATATTATTATTATACGAGGGTAAACATCGAAACATAGACAATAGGTGCAGGAGGAGACCATTCGGCCCTTCGAGCCAGCGCCGCCATTCATTGTGATCATGGCTGATCATCCCCTATCAATAACCCGTGCCTGCCTTCTCCCCATATCCCTTGACTCCACTAGCCCCTAGAGCTCTATCTAACTCTCTCTTAAATCCATCCAGTGATTTCCCAAACTTGTCCCTAGTGTGCGTACGGTAGCAATTTACCACACCATCATCCAGATCATTGATGTATATGACAAACAACAGTGGACCCAACACAGATCCCTGTGGCACCCCACTAGTCACTGGCCTCCAACCTGACAAACAACCATCCACCATTACTCTCTGGCATCTCCCATTCAGCCACTGTTGAATCCATCTTGCTACTCCACCATTAATACCCAACAATTGAACCTTCTTAACCAACCTTCCGTGAGGAACCTTGTCAAAGGCCTTACTGAAGTCCATATATACAACATCCACATGCTTTACCCTCATCAATTTCCCGATTAACCTCTTCAAAAAATTCAAGAAGATTAGTCAAACATGACCTTCCAGGCACAAATCCATGTTGACTGTTCCTAATCAGACCCTGTTTATCCAGATGCTTATATATATATATTATCTCTAAGTATCTTTTCCATTAATTTGCCCACCACTGACGTCAAACTAACAGGTCTACAATTGCTAGGTTTACTGTTAGACCCCTTTTTAAACAATGGAACAACATACGCAGTACGCCAGTCCTCCGGCACTATTCCCGTTTCTAATGACATTTGAAATATTTCTGTCATAGCCCCTGCTATTTCTACACTAACTTCCCTCAATGTCCTAGGGAATATCCTGTCCGGACCTGGAGACTTATCCACTTTTATATTTCTCAAAAGTGTCAGTACTTCCTCTTCTTTGAATCTCATAGTTTCCATAGCTACTCTACTTGTTTCCCTTACCTCACATAATTCAATATCCTTCTCCTTGGTGAATACCGAAGAAAATAAATTGTTCAATATCTCCCCCATCTCTTTTGGCTCTGCAGATAGCTGTCCACTTTGACTCTCTAATGGACCAATTTTATCCCTCGTTATCCTTTTGCTATTAATATAGCTGTAGAAACCCTTTGGATTTACTTTCACCTTACTTGCCAAAGCAACCTCATATCTTCTTTTAGCTTTTCTAATTTCTTTCTTAAGATTCTTTTTACATTCTTTATACTCCTCAAGCACCTCATTTACTCCATGCTGCCTATAATTATTGTAGATCTCTCTCTTTTTCCGAACCGTGTCCAATTTCCCTTGAAAACCATGGCTCTTTCCAATTTTTACTATTTCCTTTCAACCGAACAGGGACATAAAGATTCTGTACTCTTAAAATTTCACCTTTAAATGTCCTCCATTTCTCTTCCACATCTTTCCCATAAAACAAAATGTCCCAATTCACTCCCTTTAAATCCTTTCGCATCTCATCAAAGTTAGCCTTTCTCCAATCAAAAATCTCAACCCTAGGTCCAGTTCTGACCCTCTCCATAATTATATTGAAACTAATGGTATTGTGATCACTGGTCCCGAACTGTTCCCCAACGCATACCTCTGCCACCTGACCCGTCTCATTTCCTAACAGGAGGTCCAGCACCGCCCCTTCTCTAGTAGGTATTTCTATGTATTGCTGCAAAAAACTATCCTGCACACATTTTACAAACTCCAACCCATCCAGCCCATTTACAGAATGCGTTTCCCAGTCTATGTGTGGAAAATTGAAATCTCCCACAATCACTACCTTGTGCTTACTACTAATATCTGCAATCTCCTTACATATTTGCTCTTCCAATTCACGCTCCCCATTTGGCAGTCTATAATACACCCCTATAAGTGTTGCTACCCCTTTCCCATTTCCCAGTTCCACCCAAATAGCCTCCCTAGACGAGCCCTCTAATCTATCCTGCCAAAGCACTGCTGTAATATCTTCCCTGATAAGCAATGCAACACCTCCACCTCTTGCCCCTCCAATTCTATCACACCTGAAGCAACGAAATCCTGGAATATTTAGTTTCCAATCACAGCCCTCCTGCAACCATGTTTCACTGATCGCCACAACATCATACTTCCAGGTGTCAATCCAGGCTCTAAGTTCATCCACCTTTCTTACAATGCTCCTAGCATTAAAATATACACATTTAAGAAACCCACCCTCTCTTATTCTCTGTTTATTGTCTTTTTCTTCTCTCTCCCCTACATTTTGGGTCAGAGTGCTACCATTCTCTGCCTCCTGCCTCACACACTGACTGCTAGCTTTCCCAATTTGAGTCCCTCCCCCCAACCATACTAGTTTAAAGTCTCCCCAGTAGCCTTTGCAAATCTCCCCGCCAGGATATTGGTCCCCCTCGAGTTCAAGTGCAACCCGTCCTTTCTGTACAGGTCGCACCTTCCCCAAAAGAGGTCCCAATGATCCAGAAACTTGAATCCATACCCACTGCACCAGTCCCTCATCCACTCATTTATCCTCCACCTCGCTCCATTCCTACTCTCACTGTCGCGTGGCACAGGCAGTAATCCTGAGATTGTTACCTTTCCAGTCCTTCTCCTTAACTCTCTACCTAACTCCCTAAATTCTTCTTTCAGGACCTCTTCTCTTTTTTTACCTATGTCGTTGGTACCTATATGTACCACAACCTCAGGCTCCTCTCCCTACCATTTCAGGAGTTCTTGGACACGTTCAGACACATCCCTGACCCTGGCACCAGGGAGGCAAACTACCATCTGGGTCTCCTGTCTGCGTCCACCGAATCGCCTATCCGACCCCCTGACTATAGAGTCCCCTATTACAATTGCCCTCTTCTTTTCCTTACCCTCCTGAGCAACAGGACCGGTCTTTATGCCAGAGGCCCGGCCGCTGTTGCTGCCCCCAGGTAGGCTGTCTCCCCCACCCTTACTCAAGCATGAGTACTTATTTGCAAGGTGTACAGCCACCGGGGTACTCACCAGTCCCTGCCTCCGCCCATTGCCCTTCCTAACTGTGACCCAGTTTTCTGTCTCCCGTGGTCTTGGAGTGACCACCTCCCTGTAACTCCTATCTATGACCTCCTCGCTCTCCCTGAGCAGACAGAGGTCATCGAGTTGCTGCTCCAGGTTCCTAACACGGTCCCTTAGGAGCCCCATCTCGACGCACCTTGCGCAGATGTGGACATCTGGAGGGCACTCCGACTCCATGACCTCCCACATCTGACATCCCGAACAGTAAACTGCTCTGGCCCTCATTCTCCCCCTTATCCAAATACAATAAAGCCTTACCCGGGATACAAGGCAATCAGCTGCTTCCTCTGGTCCTCTTCCACCAGAATCCTTCTCTGGAAGTGAGATGGAACGTTGCAGATTTGGGTTTCTCACAGCTCCAGGTAAGTCCTCCTCTCACCAACGGCTCCCCGGGCCTCTGTAGAAGCAAACCCCGCGCTGTATTTATACTCACAGCTCCAGGTAAGTCCTCCTCTCACCAACGGCTCCCCGGCCCTCTGTAGAAGCAAACCCCGCGCTGTATTTATACTCACAGCTCCAGGTAAGTCCTCCTCTCACCAACGGCTCCCCGGGCCTCTGTAGAAGCAAACCCCGCGCTGTATTTATACTCACAGCTCCAGGTAACTCCTCCTCGCACCAACGGCTCCCCAGGCCTCTGTAGAAGCAAACCCCGAGCTGTTTTTATACTCACAGCTCCAGGTAACTCCTCCTCGCACTAACGGCTCCCCGGGCCTCTGTAGAAGCAAACCCCGCGCTGTTTTTATACTCACAGCTCCAGGTAACTCCTCCTCTCACCAATGGCTCCCCGGGCCTCCGTCGAAGCAAGCCCCGCGCTGTTTTTATACTCACAGCTCCAGGTAACTCCTCCTCGCACCAACGGCTCCCCGGGCCTCTCTTCCGCTAACAATGAACTGTTCTACATTGTCCTTGAGCAGCGTCTGCTTTGATCTGTCATTTTCACACCCTCCCCTTCCACGTATCTCCATGTCTCCCTCTCCCCTGACTCTCAGTCTGAAGAGAAGTCTCAAACCGAAACTTTCTCTCCGGAGATGCTGCCTGTCCCGCTGAGTTACCCCAGCTTTTTGATTTTGATTCAATTTATTGTCATTGCACTTTTCAGTGGAACGAAATGGTTTAGCCTGCAGTCATAATATAGAATAAATAACAAACACTCAACACAGTTAAAGTCCCAACGTCATTGTCTCTTCCCTCCTTGCTCTCCCTCTGCGCTGAGGCAATCCAAGCCTCCGATGTTGTGACCCCGCCGGGTGATGGTAGGTAAGTCCCGCGGCTGAATCCGAGCTCCGCAAACGGGCCGGTTCAAACTCCGCGGCCCGGGGCGGCCGAAGCTGCTGAAGCTGCCGTTCTCTAGTCCAGCGGACGCAGCTGTAGTTGCGGGAGCTCCGGAAAACAGAACTCGAGCTCCCGATGATGTTGTCCAATCTAAACCACAGCCTCGAAGTTGGAGGCTGCCAGCGGAGACGGGGGATACGGCAGGAAAGGTCGCATCTCCCCTGAAGGAAGAGTCAAAAAACATACCACACATACACAACTAAATAAACCGAATTAAACTGTAAAAACGGGACAAGAGAAAACAAAAAACAGAAAAGACAAACAGACTGCAGGCGAGCCGCCACTTTTGAGTCTATCTTTAATAGAAACATAGAAAATAGGTGCAGGAGGAAGCCATTCGGCCCTTCGAGCCAGCACCGCGATTCATTGTGATCATGGCTGATCGTCCCCAATCAATAACCCGTGCCTGCCTTCTCCCCATGTCCCTTGACTCCACTAGCCCCTTGAGCTAGTCTAACTCTCTAACTATCTAACTCTCTCTTAAATCCATCCAGTGACTTGGCCTCCACTGCCCTCTGTGGCAGGGAATTCCATAAATTCACTGCTCTCTGGGCGAAAAGGTTTTTTCTCACCTCAGTCTTAAATGGCCTCTCCTTTATTCTAAGACTGTGGCCCCTGGTTCTGGACTCGCCCAACATTGGGAACATTTTTCCTGCATCTAGCTTGTCCAGTCCTTTTATAATTTTATATGTTTCTATAAGATCCCCCCCTCATAGAAACATAGAAATTAGGTGCAGGAGTAGGCCATTCGAGCCTTCTAAACTCCAGTGAATACAAGCCTAGTCTTTTCAATCTTTCCTGATATGACAGTCCCGCCATCCCAGGGATCAATCTTGTGAACCTACGCTGCACTGCCTCAATGTCATGCCTCTGTGGCGACACAGAATATCCAAGGAACAGTTGACCTGAAATGGTTAATATCTGCAGGATTCTGAAGGATGAGATATATGTGCAACAATTTCGTTAGGGGAAGTTAGCACTGTTTTGTGAGTGGAGAGATAATAACATATAACAATATAACATATAACAATTACAGCACGGAAACAGGCCATCTCGACCCCTCTAGTCCGTGCCGAACACATAATCTCCCCTAGTCCCATATACCTGCGCTCAGACCATAACCCTCCATTCCTTTCCCATCCATATAACTATCCAATTTATTTTTAAATGATAAAAACGAACCTGCCTCCACCACCTTCACTGGAAGCTCATTCCACACAGCTACCACTCTCTGAGTAAAGAAGTTCCCCCTCATGTTACCCCTAAACTTCAGTCCCTTAATTCTCAAGTCATGTCCCCTTGTTTGAATCTTCCCTACTCTCAGTGGGAAAAGCTTTTCCACGTCAACTCTGTCTATCCCTCTCATCATTTTAAAAACCTCTATCAAGTCCCCCCTTAACCTTCTGCGCTCCAAAGAATAAAGCCCTAACTTGTTCAACCTTTCTCTGTAACTTAGTTGCTGAAACCCAGGCAACATTCTAGTAAATCTCCTCTGTACTCTCTCTATTTTGTTGACTCAGGAAGTATCCAATGTGGATGTGGGTTGAACTTTAAGCATCTATATAGACTTCAGCAAGGTCTTTGATAAGGTTCTGCATGATAGGCTGCTCTGGAAGGTTAGATGACATGTGAGCAAGCTGACTGGTTACGTAACAGTAACGGGCCCAGCTGAGGCACACCACTAGTCACAGGCCTCCAGTCCCACAAGGAACCTTCCACCATCACCCTCTGCTTCCTTCCATGGAGCCAATGCAACCTAACCTTCCAAAGCAGCCTAATATGCAGAGATCACTGGTCAGTGCGGACTCGGTGAACTAAACTAAACCAGTGTGCGGGGATCACTGGTCAGTGCGGACTCGGTGGGCCGAAGGGCCTGTTTCCGCGCTGTATCTCCAATCTAAACTATGTAGAATTTCTTTAGTCACTGAGTCCACGCCGACCAGCGATCCCTGCACATTAATACCGTCTGAACACTGAGGACAATTTACATTTACACCAAGCCAATTAAATTACAAACCCTCACGTCTTTGGAGTGTGGGAGGAAACCGGAGCACCCGGAGAAAACCCACGCAGGTCACGGGGAGAATGTGCAAACTCCGTACAGACAGCACCCGTGGTCGGGATGGAACCCGGCTCTCTGGCGCTGTGAGGCAGCAGCTCTACCCGCTGAGCTAGCGTGCCACCTTCCCCATGCCAACAATGGGCCGACTAGGACACCACCCTGCCTGGGATCACAGAGTGATACTGCGTAGAACCAGGCCCTTCGGCCCAACTTGCTCACACCGGCCAACACTGTCCCAGCTACACCAGTCCCACCGGCCTGTTTGGTCCATATCCCTCCAAACCTGTCCAATCCATGTACCTAAATGCTTATTAAATTTTGGGATAGTCTCAGCCTCAACTACCTCCTCTGGCAGCTCGTTCCATACACCCACCACCCTCTGTGAGGAAAGGTTACCCCTCAGATTCCTATTAAATCTTTTCCCCTTCACCTTGAACCTATGTCCTCTGGTCCTCGATTCCCCTACTCTGGGCAAGAGACTGCATCTACTCTAGTCCTTGCAACATCCTCGTAAACCTTCTCTGAACCTTTCAAGCTTGACGACATCTTTCCTATAACACGGTGCCCAGAACTGAACACAATATTATAAATGCGGTCTCACCAACGTCTTATACACATGCAACATGACCTCCCAACTTCTATACTCAATACTCTGGCTGATGAAGGCCAAAGTGTAAAAAAGCCTATTTGACCACCTTATCTACCTGTGACTCGACCTTCAAGGAACCATGCACCTGTACTCCTAGATCCCTCTGCTCTACAACGCTACTGAGGGAGGGAGGGGGCGCCTGCAGTAGGTCCTGCACTGCAGCAGCCTCTACCTACAGCCTGTCTGTCCTTTCAATCTTTTTTTAAATTTTTAGTTAGTCTAAAGTTTGTTTTAGGGGGAAACTTTAACTTTTCCCTGTGGGGGAGGGGGGGGGGGGGCAGTCTCTTCCTGGCGGGGACGCGACTATTTCTCCGAGTCGCGTCCTCGCCCCCTACCAGCTGGATCGGAGCGGCCTTTCCTGCCGGGGACCGAGTACCGGACCAGGGCTGCTACAGCGGCGGCGCAGCGCTGGAGTCACCGCGCAGCGGGCGATGCCTACCTGGGTCGCCGTTTGGAGCTCCGGAGCGTTGGGCCGCTGCTCCAACATCGTGGAGCTCTGGTGCGGAGCAAAGATCTTATAGCTATAGGATCTTTGGTGCAGAGAGCTTCCAACGCGGGCGGCGCTGAACAACATCGTGGAGTCCTGGGGCGCCTTGCAGAAGGTCTCCAGCAGCAGGTCTCCACCCGGCGCAGCCTACGGACATTGGAAGCCACCGACTCCGGTATGAGGGGGCCGACTCTGGTGTCCACGCCGCTGAGGACGTCCCGCAGCCCCGACGTCGGACTTAAAGGGCTTTCTCACTGTGCGACCTGAAGCAAGACTTAACAAGATTTAACATCGTGGGAACCTTCTGCGATAGCAGTACGGCATTCGTGGACCACCGAGGACCTCCGTGGCGCTAACGGCAGGTAGTCGTGTGACTTGGTAAGGTCGGGAGAAAATTCAAACATTTTTGAATTTCTCCAAGAGTGCCTAGAGTACTTTTTGGTGAGCGTTGCAACATTGTTTGAACGCAGTGGCCCGTGCGATATCCGTAATAACTCTTGCGGGTACCGTGGGAACTCCTGCGAACGGTGAGTAACTGAGCAGTTTGATTGTCAGTGCTTGTTTTACCTCATTGTTAAATAAATATATTTTTTACTATCAGATTGATGTCTGCAATTCTTCATTAACACATCACTACAAGATGAATGTCTCTAATGTTATAATCCCTCTCATGCTGAAACACAAAATAGTTGAAGGGAGGTGAAATAATCACATTTTCATTCTTTTTCATTTTTGAGTGTTCAGGTACCTCACTTGCTGAGCTATTTTACTCCAGCAGTTTGTGTCTCTTTTTGTCTAAAGCAGTTTCTAAGACTGTAGGAACTCCGCGGGCCAGGCAGCATCTACGGAGGGAAATGGACATGCGACCCTTTCTTCAGGCTGCCTTATCTCTCTCCCCCCCTCCCCCTCCCCCCTACTCCCACCCACACACACAAATGCTGGAGAAACTCAGCGGGTGCAGCAGCATCTATGGAATGAAGGAAATAGGCAACGTTTCGGCCCGAAACGTCGCCTATTTCCTTCGCTCCATAGATGCTGCTGCACCCGCTGAGTTCCTCCAGCATTATTGTGTACCTTCGATTTTCCATCATCTGCAGTTCCTTCTTAAACACAAATGCACCGAGTTCCTCCAGCACTTCGTGTTTTGCTCAGTATTCCAGCATCCGCTGTCTCCCGCGTCTCCAATAAAACAAAACTACTGTCAAAAGGGTGAAGAATAGGGGCAGAGATAGATACATTCCTGATTAGTGCGGCTGTCAGGAGGTTATGGGGAGAAGGCAAGAGAATGTGGTTGAGAGGGAGTGCCCATCTGTTACTATTAATTGGACAGTTCGGTCTGTGAAACGCAACACGCCAGCCCCGACATCCAGCCCGGTGGTCAGTCCTTTGAAGATAGACACCAGTTGCTTGGAGCAACTCAGCCGGACAGGCAGCATCTCTGGAGAGAAGGAACGGGTGGCGTTTCGGGTCGAGAGCCTTCTTCAGACTGAAAGTTTCACCTCTCAGTAGATAATAAAATAAGACAACCATCACGGTCAATGTGAGACACAGTCTTTATTCCTATTTGACAAAATAAAAAGACGACTTCTTGCACATATTGAGAGAAGGTGCATCACGCCAAACAACATTTGTCTAAAAAAAAACAGATTATTCTTCAGCTCATTAAAGAGTTCGGGTGAAAAAACCAATATAGTGTGTGAAAAAAAGTAACATCATTTGTGCCACGTGATTAACAACACTACAGTCCACGATGTTCATTCAAGATTAACGGGAAAGATCGGGAGACGGAAATGCCGAGTGCCGTGGGAACTCTTTATCGTGCGGAACTCGTGCTGGACCACGACCACTTCACTCGGGTGACATCTTGCGAGCGGTCCTGGACATCGGGCCGCCTGTAGCTGCAACTGCAGAGGGCTTGTGAAGGCCCTGACCACGAGGAACAGTGGAGGAAGAGACGGACTTTGGTGCCTTCCCACACAGTGGGGAAACTTTGATTCTATAGTGTGTGTTCTTTATACCCTTTCTGGCTTAATCCCTCCCTTCACCACCTCCAGTTTAAATTCCAGTTGGAATATTTTGGAGGACCCAAGAACCAAGAGGCCTACTGTTTACTGTGTAGGTCCTGCCCTTGTTCGACGTCCCAAAATGCTAACACCTCACACTTCTCTGTATAAATTCCATCAACCATTCCTCTGCCCACCTGGACAATCATATAACCATATAACAATTACAGCACGGAAACAGGCCATCTCGACCCTTCTAGTCCGTGCCGAACACATAATCTCCCCTAGTCCCATATACCTGCGCTCAGACCATAACCCTCCATTCCTTTCCCATCCATATAACTATCCAATTTATTTTTAAATGATAAAAACGAACCTGCCTCCACCACCTTCACTGGAAGCTCATTCCACACAGCTACCACTCTCTGAGTAAAGAAGTTCCCCCTCATGTTACCCCTAAACTTCAGTCCCTTAATTCTCAAGTCATGTCCCCTTGTTTGAATCTTCCCTACTCTCAGTGGGAAAAGCTTTTCCACGTCAACTCTGTCTATCCCTCTCATCATTTTAAAAACCTCTATCAAGTCCCCCCTTAACCTTCTGCGCTCCAAAGAATAAAGCCCTAACTTGTTCAACCTTTCTCTGTAACTTAGTTGCTGAAACCCAGGCAACATTCTAGTAAATCTCCTCTGTACTCTCTCTATTTTGTTGACATCCTTCCTATAATTAGGCGACCAAAATTGTACACCATACTCCAGAATTGGCCTCACCAATGCCTTGTACAATTTTAACATTACATCCCAACTTCTATACTCAATGCTCTGATTTATAAAGGCCAGCACACCAAAAGCTTTCTTTACCACCCTATCTACATGAGATTCCACTTTCAGGGAACTGTGCAGTTATTCCCAGATCCCTCTGTTCACCTACATTCTTCAATTCCCTACCATTTACCATGTACGTCCTATTTTGATTTGTCCTGCCAAGATGTAGCACCTCACACTTATCAGCATTAAACTCCATCTGCCATCTTTCAGCCCACTCTTCCAACTGGCATAAATCTCTCTGTAGACTTTGAAACTCTACTTCATTACCCGCAACCCCACCTATCTTAGTATCATCTGCATACTTACTAATCCAATTTACCACACCATCGTCCAGATCATTGATGTACATGACAAACAACAGTGGACCCAACACAGATCCCTGTGGCACCCCACTCGTCACTGGCTTCCAACCTGACAAACAACCATCCACCATTACTCTCTGGCATCTCCCATTCAGCCACTGTTGAATCCATCTTGCTACTCCACCATTAATACCCAACCATTGAACCTTCTTAACCAACCTTCCATGAGGAACCTTGTCAAAGGCCTTACTGAAGTCCATATACACAACATCCACTGCTTTACCCTCATCAATTTCCCGAGTAACATCTTCAAAAAATTCAAGATTAGTCAAACATGACCTTCCAGGCACAGATCCAGATTCTGCTGCAATCATTCACAACCATCTTCACTATCTGCAAAACCACTAACTTCTGTATCATCAGCAAACTTGCTAATCTTGCCCTGTATGTTCTCATCCAAATCATTGATATAGATGACAAACAGTAACGGGCCCAGCACTGAACCCTGAGGCACACCACTAGTCACAGGCCTCTAGTCCGAGAAGCAACCTTCCACCATCACCCTCTGCTTCCTTCCATGGAGCCAATTTGCTATCCATTCAGTTATCTCTCCTTGGATCCCATGAGATCTAACCTTCTAGAGCAGCCTACCATGAGGCACCTTGTCGAACGCCTTACTGAAGTCTATGTACACAACATCTACAACTCTGGCTTCATCAACCTTTTTGGTCACGTCTTCAAAAAACTCAATCTGATTTGTGAGACACGACCTCCCACGTACAAAACCATGCCATCAACACCCATTCGAGATATCGCGATGGCATATAGAAAATGTGAGGTTATCCACTTTGGTGGCAAAAACAAGGGGGCCGATTATTATCTCAATGGGGTTAGGTTAGGTAAGGGGGAGGTGCAGCGAGACCTCGGTGTCCTTGTACACCGGTCACTGAAAGTTGGCGTGCAGGTACAGCAGGCAGTGAAGAAAGCTAATGGAATGTTGGCCTTCATAACAAGAGGATTTCAGTATAGGAGTAAAGAGGTTCTTCTGCAGTTGTATAGGGCTCTGGTGAGACCACATCTGGAGTATTGTGTACAGTTTTGGTCTCCTAATTTGAGGAAGGACATCCTTGTGATTGAGGCAGCGCAGCGTAGGTTCACGAGATTGATCCCTGGGATGGCGGGACTGTCATATGAGGAAAGATTGAAAAGACTAGGCTTGTATTCACTGGAGTTTAGAAGCATGAGGGGGGATCTTATAGAAACATATAAAATTATACCAGCTAGATGCAGGAAAAATGTTCCCAATGTTGGCTGAGTCCAGAACCAGGGGCCACAGTCTTAGAATAAATGGGAGGCCATTTAAGACTGAGGTGAGAAAAACTTTTTCACCCAGAGAGTTGTGAATTTGTGGAATTCCCTGCCACAGAGGCCAGTGGAGGCCAAATCACTGGATGGATTTAAGAGTTAGATAGAGCTCTAGAGGAAGAAAGATTCCAAGGGGAGAAAGTGGCTGACAAGGGACGTCAGGGAAAGTATAAAAATTAAAGCGAAGAAGTACAACATAGCAAGAGGATTGAGTCATGTTTAAAGAACAACAGAATATAACCATAAAGACAATATGGGGAGAAAAGATGAGGTACGAAGGTAAGCTAGCCAAGAATATAAAGCAGGATAGTAAAAGCTTCTTTACATATGTGAAGAGGAAAAAATTAGTTAAGACCAAAGTTGGACCCTTGAAGACCGAAAAAGGTGAATTTATTATGGGGAACAAGGAAATGGCAGATGAGTTGAACAGGTACTTTGGATCTGTCTTCACTAAGGAGGACACAAACAATCTTCCTGGTATAGTAGTGGCCAGAGGATCTGGGAGGAACTGAAGGAAATCCACATTAGGCAGGAAATGGTGTTGGATAGACTGATGGGACTGAAGGCTGATAAATCCCCAGGGCCTGATGATCTGCATCCCAGGGTACTTAAGGAAGTGGCTCTAGAAATCGTGGATGCATTGGTGATCATTTTCCAATGTTCTATAGACTCAGGATCAGTTCCTGTGGATTGGAGGGTAGCTAATGTTATCCCACTTTTTAAGAAAGGCGGGAGAGAGAAAACAGGGAATTATAGACCAGTTAGCCTGACATCGGTGGTGGGGAAGATGCTGGAGTCAATTATAAAAGATGAAATAGCCGAACATTTGGATAGCAGTAACAGGATCGGTCCGAGTCAGCATGGATTTACGAAGGGGAAATCATGCTTGACTAATCTTCTGGAATTTTTTGAAGATGTAACTAGGAAAATGGACAAGGGAGAGCCAGTGGATGTAGTGTACCTGGACTTTCAGAAAGCATTTGATAAGGTCCCACATAGGAGATTAGTGGGCAAAATTAGGGCACATGGTATTGGGGGTAGAGTGCTGACATGGATAGAGAAGTGGTTGGCAGACAGGAAACAAAGAGTAGGATTAACGGGTCCCTTTCAGAATGGCAGGCAGTGACTAGTGGGGTGCCACAAGGCTCGGTGCTGGGACTGCAGCTATTTACAATTTACATCAATGATGTGGATGAAGGGATTCAAAGTAACATTAGCAAATTTGCAGATGACACAAAGCTGTGTGGCAGTGTGAACTGTGAGGATGCTATGAGAATGCAGGATGACTTGGACAGGTTGGGTGAGTGGGCAGATGCATGGCAGATGCAGTTTAATATGGATAAATGTGAGGTTATCCACTTTGGTAGCAAAAACAGGAAGGCAGATTACTATCTAAATGGTGTCAAGTTGGGAAAAGGGGAAGTACAACGGCATCTGGGGGTCCTTGTACATCAGTCTATGAAAGTAAGCATGCAGGTACAGCTGGCAGTGAAGAAAACGAATGGCATGTTGGCCTTTATAACAAGAGAAATCGAATATAGGAGCAAAGAGGTCCTTCTGCAGTTGTACAGAGCCCTAGTGAGACACACCTGGAGTATTGTGTGCAGTTTTGGTCCCCTAATTTGAGGAAGGACATTCTTGCTATTGAGGAGTGCAGCGTAGGTTTACAAGGTTAATCCCGGGATGGCGGGCTGTCATATGCTGAGAGAATGGAGCAGCTGGGCTGTACACTCTGGAGTTTAGAAGGATGAGAGGGAATCTCATTGAAACATATAAATTGTTAGGGTTGGACATGCTAGAGGCAGGAAACATGTTCCCGATGTTGGGGGAGTCCAGAACCAGGGGCCACAGTTTAAGAATAAGGAATAAGCAATTTAGAACGGAGACGAGGAAACACTTTTTCTCACAAAGAGTTGTGAGTCTGTGGAATTGTCTGCCTCAGAGGGCGGTGGAGGCAGGTTCTCTGGATGCTTTCAAGAGAGCCAGATAGAGCTCTTAAAGATAGCGGAGTCAGGGTATATGGGGAGAAGGCAGGAGCAGGGTACTGATTGTGGATGATCAGCCATGATCACATTGAATGGTGGTGCTGGCTTGAAGGGCCGAATGGCCTCCTCCTGCACCTATTGTGTATTGACCCGCTGAGTTACTCCGGCACTGTGTACCTGTCCACGTTCTCCACAGAGATGCTGCCTGACCCACTGAGTTACTCCAGTACTTTGTACCTGTCCACGTTCTCCAGAGATGTTGCCTGACCCGCTGAGTTACTCCAGCACTTTGTACCTGTCCACGTTCTCCACGGAGATGCTGCCTGACCCGCTGAGTTACTCCAGCACTTTGTACCTGTCCAGGTTCCCCACTCACCACACATGATGTAGTCTCTTCCACCCCAGCGATAAGAGATTCAATTTCCTGTGAGAACTAATCTTCCACGCTGGTCTGGCCACAAGCCTCTCAGAAACATCATATCTCCCCTTGAAACCATGCTGGGACCGGCCGGCGATTTTTTAACCATTACTTTATTTAAACAAAAACACGGTGAAAACTAAATACTGTATGCAAGGCAAGAACCTATTCGACCTGTAAACGTTGCCGTTCCTCCCTCCATGTCGCCAAGAGCTTGCAGTGTTCGCTGGAGGTTTAGCTGATGTTCGTTTTCCCACCTTGTCCACAAAAGTCATTTCAAATGCCCACCAGAGGCAGTGGGGGGAGTTGATATGCTCCATTGTGGTCATGCATAGTCTTTCCGCTGGCTGATTAGCACACAACCAAAGCATTCCACTGTAGATTGGTACAATACAGTGAAAGGTCTGGACCCATTCCTTCTCCCCAGAGATGCTGCCAGACCCGCTGAGTTACTCCAGCACTTTGTACCTGTCCACGTTCTCCCCAGAGATGCTGCCTGACCCGCTGAGTTACTCCAGCACTTTGTACCTGTCCACGTTCTCCACAGAGATGCTGCCTGACCCGCTGAGTTACTCCAGCACTTTGTGTCGGTCTTTGGTTTAAATCAGCATCTGCAGTTCCTGCCCGCTCATAAACCGAATCTTTCCCTTGTGGTAACTGACCTGAAATGTTGTACAAATTCTCCCCTCAGCATTGGTTGCCCGGCCTGTCGAATGGCAAGTCGATAAGCGATAGGAGCAGGCCGTTCTGCCCATCAAGTCTACTCCGCTGTTTAATCATGGCTGATCTATCTCTCCCTCCTAACCCCATTCTCCTGCCTTCTCACCATAACCCCTGACACCCGCACTAATCAAGAATCTATGCAGATGCTGGTTTGAACTGAAGATAGACACAAAATGCTGGAGTAACTCAGCAGGACAGGCAGCATCTCTGGAGAGAAGGAATGGTGACGTTTCGGTTATTCCAGCATCTCTGGAGAATACAACAGAATTTTATTTATCCCAGGCAGATCAATTTCCCTCCTGGATGTATAAAGTTCTATCGCATCCTTAACTTGGACAGGTTAGATGTAGGAAAAATGTTCCCCATGTTGGGGGAGTCCAGAACCAGGGGCCACACACAGTTTAAGAATAAGGGATCGGCTGTTTAGGACTGAGATGAGGAAACACTTTTTCACAGAGAGTTGTGAATCTGTGGAATTCTCTGCCACAGAAGGCAGTGGAGGCCAATTCACTGGATGTTTTCAAGAGAGAGTTAGATTCATCAGGAGATGGAACATGCAGGTACAGCAGGCAGTGAAGACAGTTAATGGCATGTTGGCCTTCATGGCGAAATAATTTGAGTATAGGAGCAAAGAGGTCCTACTGCAGTTGTACAGGCCCCTGGTGAGACCACACCTGGAGTATTGTGTGCAGTTTTGGTCCCCTAATTTGAGGAAGGACATTCTTGCTATTGAGGGAGCCCAGCGTAGGTTCACCAGGTTAATTCCCAGGATGGCGGGACTGACATATGATGAAAGAATGGGTCGACTGGGCTTGTATACTCTGGAGTTTAGAAGTATGAGAGGGTATCTTATTGAAACATATAAAATTATTAAAGGATTGGACAGGCTAGAGGCAGGAAACATGTTCCCGATGTTGGGGGAGTCCAGAACCATGGGTCACAGTTATAAAATTCTTAAGAGGTTGGACAGGCTAGATGCAGGAAGATTGCTCCCGATGTTGGGGAAGTCCACGACAAGGGGTCACAGCTTAAGGATAAGGGGGAAATCCTTTAAAACCGAGATGAGAAGAACTTTTTTCACACAGAGAGTGGTGAATCTCTGGAACTCTCTGCCACAGAGGGTAGTCGAGGCCAGTTCATTGGCTATATTTAAGAGGGAGTTAGATGTGGCCCTTGTGGCTAAGGGGATCAGAGGGTATGGAGAGAAGGCAGGTACAGGATACTGAGTTGGATGATCAGCCATGATCATATTGAATGGCGGTGCAGGCTCGAAGGGCCGAATGGCCTACTCCTGCACCTAATTTCTATGTTTCTATGTTTAGGAATAAGGGGTCAGCCATTTAGGAATGAGATGAGGAAACACTTTTTCACCCAGAGTTTTGAATCTGTGGAATTCTCTGCCACAGAAGGCAGTGGAGGCCAATTCACTGGATGTTTTCAAGCGAGAGTTAGATATAGCTCTTAGGGCTAATGGAATCAGGGGATCTGGGGAAAAGGCAGGAACGGGGTACTGATTGTGGATGATCAGCCATGATCATATTGAATGGCGGTGCTGGCTCGAAGGGCCGAATGGCCTACTCCTGCACCTGTTTTTCTATGTTTTTGTTAAAAATATCCACTGACTTGTGGCCTCCATAGGTGTCTGCGGCAAAGAATTCCACAGATTCACCAACTGAAGAAATTCCTCCTCATCTCCTTCCTAAAGGAACGACCTTTAATTCTGAGGCTGTGACCTCTGGTCCTAGACTCTCCCACAAACGGGTGACGTTTCGGGTCGAGACCCTTCTTCAGACTGAGAGTCGGGGGAGAGGGAAACGAGAGATATAGATGGTGATGTAGAGAGATAAAGAACAATGAATGACAGATGTGCAAAAAAGTAACAATGCTAAAGGCCGTTGTTAGCTGTTTGTTGGGTGGGAACGAGAAGCTGGTGCGACTTGGGTGGGGGAGGGATGGAGAGAGAGGGAATGCCGGGGTTACTTGAAGTTAGAGAAGTCAATGTTCATACCGCTGGGGTGTAAGCTGCCCAAGTGAAATATGAGGTGCTGTTCCTCCAATTTGCGCTGGGCCTCACTCTGACAGTGGATGAGGCCCAGGACAGAAAGGTCAGTGTGGGAATGGGAGGGGGAGTTCAAGTGTTTGGCAACCGGGAGATCAGACATGTAGGTAGATGAGTGGGCAAAAGAACCAAGTGCTGGAGGAACTCAGCAGGTCAGGCAGCATCTGTACAGACAACACTGTTTGCCTACGATGAGCGTTTGTCGGCACTGGGCCTGTACTCGCTGGAGTTTAGAAGGATGAGGGGATAACCTCATTGAAACATACAGAATAGTGAAAGGCCCGGATAGAGTGGATGTGGAGAGGAAGTTTCCACTAGTGGGAGAGTCTAGGACCAGAGGGCACAGCCTCAGAATTAAAGGACGTTCCTTTAGGAAGGAGATGAGGGGGAAGAAGGGTCCAGCCCCAAAACACCACCTGCCCATTCCCAGGTCTCTCCACGGCTGCTGCCTGACCCTCTGAGTACACGTGTCGGTGAGGGTAGGGTGTTGTGGTCGTGAGGGGGGGTGGGGAGGGGCAATGGGGCAGGGCTCCCCCCTCCCATTCTCCCCCTCTCGTGAACTAGGTGAACAGGTGAGGGTAGCTGGGGAGGGGGTGGTCAACAAGGTTGTCTGTCTACTCCCCCCCCCCCCTCCCCCCCCTCCTCACAGGGTCAAGGTCCTTCTGCAGTTGTACGGGGCCCTAGTGAGACCACATCTGGAGTATTGTGTGCATTTTTGGCCCCCTCATTTGAGGAAGGACATTCTTGCTATTGAGGGAGCCCAGCGTAGGTTCACCAGGTTAATTCCCGGGATGGCGGGACTGTCATACGCTGAGAGAATGGAGCAGCTGGGCTTGTACACTCTGTGGAGTTTAGAAGGATGAGAGGGGATCTCATTGAAACATATATGAGATTATTAAGGGCTTGGACACACTAGAGGCAGGAAACATGTTCCCGATGTTGGGGGAGTCCAGAACCAGGGGCCACAGTTTAAGAATAAGGAGTAAGCCATTTAGAACGGAGACGAGGAAACACATTTTCTCACAGAGAGTGGTGAGTCAGTGGAATTCTCTGCCTCAGAGGGCGGTGGAGGCCAGTTCTCTGGATGCTTTCGAGAGAGAGGCAGACAGGGCTCTTAAAGATAGCGGAGTCAGGGGATATGGGGAGAAGGCAGGAACGGGGTACTGATTGGGGATGATCAGCCATGATCACATTGAATGGCGGTGCTGGCTCGAAGGGCCGAATGGCCTCGTCCTGCACCTGTTGTCTATTGTCAGGTGCTGTGTGGACGAGGTGGGGAGGAGGAGGGGGGGGTTAGTGTCCGGTCAGTCTCCCCCCCGCCCCCATCACAAGGACATTGGGGTGAGCTCGTGCCCGCCACCCCCTGCTGCCCTCTTGCGGGCGTTGCCAGCGGCCTGCGCGGCTGCAGCTGTGCAGTACTCCTGCAGGTTGTGCCGCAGAGCCACCAGTGCCGAGCCCAGGCATGCGCGGTTGGAGGTCATGGTTCCGCCGGGCATGTGGAACAGCAGCGTTGCCACGGCCGCCAGCCCATCCTCGGTGGGTTCCAGGGTGAGGGGGCCGGGCCTGGTGCGGCTGCCGCTGCCGGTGGAGGAGGAGCTGCCGCCGGTGACGTGGCCGTGCCGGCGGGCGCGAGCCGTGGACGCTGACGAGGTGGTCGGCAACACCGAGGACGTTGGGACCGGCGCGGACGAGGGCTCCAGGTAGACGGTGAGCCGGGCAAATGGGCGGCTGGCCATCTTGTCCATCTCCTGCAGTTGCCGGCGGTGTTCGCGTCGTTCCTCGGCGCTCTGCTTGGCCTTCCAGAGGAGAACGCAGGCGGCCAGGAAGAGGAAGAAGCAGGAGAAGAAGACACTGAAGAAGACAAAGAGGTCGATGTGGGCCTGGTCTTGCCGGAAGAAGAGCAGCCCCTGGGTCTCGCCCTCGGCCGTGCCGACAAGCGCCAGGAAGAAGCGCTGCGTTTTCAGGGCGTGACGCTGGTACGGGAAGGTGACCACCAGCCTCTCCCGCAGAGCCCGTACCACCAGCACCGTCCGTGGGCGTACAACCGTCACGTATGTGGTTAGGCCCCCCGCACGCTGCTCCACTACGCCTCCGCCGCCACCGCTCTCCACCGGCTGGCTGGCGTTCACCGCGCGGCCACGTCTACCCGTCTCACGTCTGCGCCGCAGGCTCTCCCCGCCCGTCTGCGTCTGCGTCTGCGTCTGGCCCGGGCCGGTCAGCTGCAGCGTGTGCCGGCCGGTCAGCGGGTGCACGGACACGGTGAAGGAGGAATGCGAGTCGGACAGGTAGACGTCCAGTTGGCCGAAGGTCACGTCCACCGTGATGCGGATGTCCACGTTCGTGAACTTGGGCTGCACGGCAAAGAAGACGGAGCGGCCAGACGCCAGGTTACGGATCCGCGGCTCGTGGTAGCAGTTACTCTGCGACGTTGGGTCAAAGCAATATTCCTGCTCCACTGTGATCTGCCGGTAACACTGGCCCCCCTGGGTAGGGTTGCCCAGGAAATTCTCCTTGCAGCGGGCACACTGAGGGGGG